>NW_022718077.1:323851-336617 GCF_011630105.1 Anneissia japonica | reverse complement strand
GATTTTTTTGCTTCAAGGCCAGCAACGAAGAAATCACGAAATTTAAGAAGTTAGAAAATTCACCCTTGTTTTCACCACATGCTCATGATACTGCCTGGCGGCGGGACCGGTGTACTTTTTCGGGCTAGGCCTAGGTCTAGCGTTGCTAGGTAGGGTAGGGTCGTAGCCTATATGATGAGGCCTATTATTTGCGAACAATTTTATTATTTATTTTGTAATCGAGCTAGCCAGGGCCTAGGCTAGCAAGGAAATATACTTGGTAATGTTTTCACGTTTCGTCAGAATTAACTGACATTATTCATAATAATATATTTATTATTTTTTCTCAATATATCTCATTTAAACCAAGACAGCTCTTAAATTATTGTTTATTTTCACTGTGCTAAGTTTTTTTACACTGGTTCTTAAAAATGTACATTTGTAGCATTATAATTATGTCTGTTTTTTTTTTTTTCAAAATTACCGTGCAGGTATATTTACATAAATGGTTCAGTAACTTTTAAATATAACATTTTTCCTTGCCCTAATTATATATATTTCCATTGGAACTTAACATTTAAGTTATTTTGGTAAAAAAGTAAAATATAGGGCTGTCAGTTCCTATTGTTTCTTCATTTCTGCAATAAATAAAATATTATTTGCAGTATTTCTCTTTTAAGCAAAGACGTTTTACATACCTCCATATTTTAATATTGGTATTTAGCAATCTCATAATGTGCAAGGTCTGTGTTTTGTAGTGTCACCTAGTGGGTATTGCTAATTTTATCCCAGTTATATTTTTAGAGATAACATTACATAGTAGCATTAAAATGTTAAGCATTGCTTTTTAATAAAAAAAAAAAAATTTTGTTTCACAATAAACATTTACGTTCTAAATCCTGTATTGAAAAAAGTAGTCCTCTTATCCTATTTTTAAAATTGTGTAAGAAGTATTTAAATATACATGAACATGCATTTAAATGACATGTACATGCTTTTAAAATCGTATAAATGCTCTGGCTTCGGGGGCTTCGCCCCCGGCCCCTACAGGGGCTTAGCGTCCCCCCCTTGACCCCACCAGGGGCCCTTTGGCGGACCCCTGGACTCCACGCCCAGAATCCCCCCTTGAAGCATGCTGGCTACGGGCCTGTACACTAATGCTTGTATTACCAGTAGCATACAAATGGTATTTATTAGAAACGTTACAGATCATGAGCTGCTGGTCATCTTCTGCACGAATCTCATCGATACAATGTTGATTTGTTCCTGGCAGTATCACATTTTCATGATCACTTTTTGACCATGAGTAATCAACGTCCAGATGAGTGCCTGTAGTGATGATATAGACGAAGCATGCTTTGTCACCAGGATAAAGAGGTGTGTTAAGTGGAAGAACCTGGACCGATGTTGTTGGAATAACGTGGATGGTATTTGTACTACACCTTTGTGTCACTTGTTCCTTCCCAATGGCAAGGAATTTTGTTTCGCATATGAAATTGGCACCATCATCATCACTAGTGATTGTATGGACGTGATTTAATGCCAAGTTTGTCGCTTCTGATTGGTTCATTGTTTTAATAACACTATGTGTATGGTCGTACGCATTGTACAAGAACAGACTTAGTTTTGTAGATGATGGGACCTCAGCTTCTGACGCACAAGACATGGTCACCACATCACCAGCAACCGCAAACATCGGTATTTGGCTGCAGGTTGGGTTTGGTAGCCAAAGGGGAACAATTTTCAGTTTTATAGTACTGAGGAAGTTCGTCTCTGCTATATAGCAAAGATACACTCCAGCATCAGCTTGATCTGCATCAAATATTGACAACGAACTGATGGTGCGATGCAATGTTCCCTCTGCATTGCATGTTTCTGTAGACATATTCACACTGAAATGGCATCGACGTGTACCCAATAGCCAATTGTTCAGTTCATTAAATATATTAACAATCCACACATAACGTGTACTCCACAGCACAAACTGATCTCCAGTTGTGCAACCGGTAGTGCAACTGAGTGTAGCATTCTGCCCCTCATAAATTGTGACATCGGGTGTTCCCACGATCTCAACACAGGTCGCACCATGTAGTGCCAATAAGGACAAGAAAAATATTCTAATATCTGCCATCTTGCACTTAGCTTGTTGCATGTACTCTAGGTATAATTGATAATTATTATTCAAGAATCAGCTAGAGATGACTAGGGAAATAGAAAGTTGGTTAATTATATAACAAACTAAGATAATGTATATTCTTGCGAAATATTTTTTCTTTTATACTCAGCTCGAGTGACATTATCCATAAATCAAAATTCCAAGTTTTGGAAGAGTTTTTGTTTCATCTTTAATGAGAAGTTATACTTTCATAATATCTGTTGTGTACAAACTGTACATCAGCGCGTATTTCCATGATATAATTAGTATTGTGTTGTTTAGTTTTGTTAAGATCAAACCAAATTATCTTCCTAATTTAGAACACAAAACAAAAGATGAGCGTGTTGTAAGTTGTGTTTTCATAAGCATGTTATTGTTAAAGGGTTTCCATCCGACATAAACTTACATAAGCTACAAACAAATACCCTCGCCTTTTGCATTTATTTCAAATGTATACACATCACACGTTTTTTATGGCTGTATCATATATTTTTCTCCAGTAACACTACCTGATTCATTGAAAAATACCAACATTATTGTTTATCTTTCTGATTGTACAGAAAGTAAAAACTATTTGAATAAAAGTACTTTTTTACCTAAATTTTCAAAATGTATACGAATATTATAATACTACAATATAATATGTATACTGTAATTTATTTGTAAGAAATTGGGTGATTGCAATAATCTAAAAATCGATCTGCATTGAAGGTGGAAAAAGGGGAGGTTATACACACCTTTCCCCCCCACCCCCATTTTCAATATTTAAAAATCTGTATCTCATTAACTGTTTCCAAATGTTTCGTCAAACATCGTTTTTGTGCCTTACAAAAATACATACAACATATCTAAAACATTTTTTCTTCCCGAGCCTGGTTTTCAGATATAAAAAAAAGAGCTCTGTGGGAGTTGTGGTCAATATTCAACCAATTGATGTAACCCGCTGTGGGAGTTGAAGTCAATTATATTTAACTAATTGATGTAACACTCTGCAGGAGTTGAGGTCAATATTTAACCCATTGATGTAACCCTCTGTGGGAGTTAAGGTCAGTATTCAACCAATTGATGCAACCCTCTGCGGGAGTTGAGGTCAATACTCAACCAATTGATGTAACATATTGCGGGTGTTGAGGTCAATATTCAACCTATTGATGCAACCCTCTGCAAGAGTTGAGGTCAATATTCAACCAATTGATGTAACACTCTGCAGGTGTTGAGGTCAATATTGAACCAATTGATGCAACTCCCTGCGGGGAGGTGAATTTTCAACCAATTGATGTAACCCTCTGCGGGAGTTGAGGTCAATATCCAACCAATTGATGTAACCCTCTGTGGAAGCTGGTCAATATTCAACCAATTGATGTAACCCTCTGCGGGAGTTGAGGTCAATATTCAACCAATTGATGTACTGTAAACCTCTGTGGGAGTTGAAGTCAATTATATTCAACTAATTGATGCAACACTCTGCGGGAGATGAGGTCAATATTCAACCAATTGATGTATCCTTCTGTGGGAGTTGAGGTCAATATCCAACCAATTGATGTAACCTTTTCCTATTATTCAGAGATTGCAGTAAATCCTTGATTATGTCACCTTCTGATACTAAAGGCCTGTCCACACTATAACATTCTATGTGACAAATTTGTGTGATGTCCCCATATATGGATATGATATGCCCAAATATGGGCATATCAAATTTACTTGATAGTGTGGACACAGCTTTAGGTCCATTTTTGTGTCTACTGCCCCCAATGGGGGCGCAGACACTATGTCATGATGTAGCAATTAAAGATCCTCAACTACATAATTCTATACTGGAAATTTCATAGGTTCAATTGCATTAGATGCATAGAAGTCAACTCAGTAAATCCATATTGATTTAATCTTTTTGAATCATTTCTGAACTAAATAATTGTTTATTTTATAAAACTTTTCCTAAATTTTCTTATCCTTTTGCGATTCCAATCTTCCTTCTCTCTTTAATGAGTTATAATAAAATTTAAGCCAGGCCCATGAAACGCCCCCTGCACAGTACACTGAGGTCAGCATCAAGGGTAGAAAAGCTAGTTTGTCTCCTAGACCAAGTGCATAATGCCCTAGATTGCAATAAATGTACAAAGGAATCAGGCCTAGCATATACAGTGATTCCAAAGGTGTTAGTAATGGAATGTGTGGTAACCATGATGATTTTGGAACTCTGTAAAAATAATAACAAAAGTGAAAGTTGTCAATCAAAACACAATGAAAATAGAGATAATAATAAAAATATCTTAAACTAACAGAAAGCTCAAAACAAAACCAGGAAACAATTTCATAAATTTTTTTCCCATGCAAGTGCAACAGGAAAATGTTGTGAAGTTATAATAGCAAAACTTTTTTTGATAATAGTCATAAATTATAATGATAATAATGATACTTGTTCAGAAAAACATTATTAATGATATTATTTATTATAAGAATAATGATAATGATGATAATGATAATTCAGTTGTTTTAGCTGTTTAAAATGTTTAAAAGATTCATTCAGTAATCATTAACATCATATATTTCCAAGTATTATTATTATTATTTTTAATGTTAATATACAAAAACGAACTATAGTTATTTATGATTCAAATCATAAATAGAAAAAGTAAAACAAATTTCCAAATATTGAAAATCCTACTCACTTGTAAATGTTGGATAAAGTTATCAGAGATATGAGTGTTGATAATAAAAGCAGACACAATTTTATTGGAGCTTCTGTAAAAAAAAAAAAAATAATTATTACTTTACCATGTGATTATATTGCATATGGGCATGCCCTCCCAAAACCAGCATTAAAAATAGACTTATCAATTTATTCGTATTCTACACATTACAAGCTTTAATATGATGGACAATTTACAGCAATCGACTAAACATTACAAAGCTATGAGTATTACAGCTTATCTGTAATAAGTACACAATATTACCACCACAGTATGCTAGTTTAACTTATATTGACAGATCACTGGTTGGATTGGATTGGATTTATTCGGAGTAAACACCAAGGATAGCCCACGAAAGTCTAGAAGACTTATTTCCAGTGGGGTCCTTCTGGTGGTTATTGGACAGTACATCGGAGGACAATCCCCTACTCTTTCCGAAATGCACACAGGACCAACGGTTTAAACGTCTCATCCGAAAGACGGTGTGCTATTGTAATTTGTATTTCAGCCCTCTCGCTGAAACACAAGGAGAGGCAGCGATGGGAATTGAACCGGGGACCTAGAGATCTCCACGGTTCAGCGCACACACAGTGGCTACCACCAGATTAGCCAACTGTGCTAAGCTGCTCTCTCTCTGGTTTTAGGATGGCACTATGGTTACTAAAGCAGATACTGTCTATTTTTACAATCTCTACAATTTTATTTATGTATTAAACTTGCAGCACAAAAAGAAATGTTCTGGAGGGTGACTAACCTGCTGGCTTGAAAATTAATGGGAACAATGAATAATGGCCGACAGTTGTGAGAAGAAGAAAAATCTGGGCATCACGGTAGCTTTCGACAGCTAGAAGGCTGCAATATAAGTGTGTATAAAGATACAGATTAGAAGATTATAATATATACTACTGTATCTAGGCACAGGTTATGTTATGTGTGCATACTTGGTGTGACTGAGTTGGAGGTAATGGATGGATGATGATGTTGCAGAATGGAATGCCAAGTGTGCAGAGCAGTGTTAGTTACTAGGGAGCTTTCGTTTGCACGATGGTAGGACATCACTAAGAAGCCATCTGCGCATGCAAACGTTGAGTTTTCGTTGTTGCATGGATTTTAGGATGCAATTTGTCTGAAATATACTTTGTGCAGAGGACGGTGGGATGGTCAAGCATGAGTGAATCCGTTCTAGCATCATCGGGCAAATAAGAAGATCCCTACTATCATGATTAACTAACATGCAAGTCGGACGCCTCAATGTCTTCTTACCTAAGAGGTATGGTGATAAGTATGATGGCCTTCTCATGTACATGCCAACCAAACATGAAGGAACAGAATGCACAGATTGTGAGGCATCGCAGGAATCCATTGGCACCGCTTGGATGTCTCCATTGGTGCCATAAAGAGGGCTGTGAAAAATATATTCACAAAAATTAACCCTCACCTTCACCAGCATCATCATTATTGTTATATGACCAACATCATCAACATCACCCTCATCAATAAATACTGTCATCCTAATTATAAAATCGCATATTCAGTGTCATCATTTATGGTGACATCATCAACAGTAACAGTACCTATTTTATCATCATCATCATCCACAGCCAAAAATCCATTGCCACTCACTTCCATTGAAAATTCTTACCAGCACTGAGACAGCAGTTAGTATGAATGTAGCCAGCGGTGGCACTGATGGTAGGACAGTGTGCTGGAACTCTTGTACAAGACCACCAGTCATGGCTGCATTCTGGCTGATGGCTTCAACTGACAAAATACCAATCTTTGTTCCTTTAATAAAAATAAACAATAATCCTTTATTAGTACAGGTATTACATCTTGCATTTGTTAGTTAAGTTTTCTTAGACTATAATTTGTAAAGCAATGTTTACATTAAAAAAAAAAAAAATTTTTTATCATCTCAAACACAATAAATTATAATAAACATACAATACCTATGATTGTAAGTGCTTTATCTAGAAAGTTGTATAAAGCCCAGAAGTTTGGCGCCCAGTAAGCATGACACAACCCCCTCTTGAATGGGAACAGGCGTGATACTACTTGTGGAAGTTGACCCTATAAAAGCAGTACATAAATCTGATTATCATCTTTATTGTCAAAATCATTTAGAGTAATTACAGGTATTGCAATCCACAGCATTTTGGCATCATCTTCATTATCACCATCCTCATCATTATCTTCATTATCATCATCTCCATTATTTTATCATATTTATCATCAATATCATCATCTTCATCATCGTTATCATTATCTTCAGCATCCATTTCATAATTATCTTCATTATCATCAACTTCATCATTTTCTTTTTCATCATCACCATCTTCACCATCATTATTTTAATCATTGATTGCAATAATAAAACAAATTTTAAGATGAGAAAATTATCTAAAAATCACAGAATTGATTAAGACTAAGAAGGATTAGTCGACGTGTATTAAGTAACTACATACGAGATATATATTTCATACTATTATTTACTTAATATATATAATAACTGTTAAAATGTAGACTATATGTTATGTGTAATATACTGTATCTACGTAGTTTAAGACATTATGATGAAATAAAAGTGGGACGATCCCACAAAAGAAAAAAAAAAAGAAGGATTAGTCAGGCAAACGATAAGTTATTAATCCACAACTTACCATGTAAATGAATGGTCCAAAAGAGAGAGCAAACACAGATATAACAACCAGCCCAAGAATGATCAATCTAACCAACGACAGGCTACTCCACACCACTCGTCCATCTACAAGACAGGGTAAAGGTAAACTCACACAGCGCAGTATGATGTATCCCAATGCGACTTCTTGTTGGAGACAATCTTAAAATGATATGTTAAATTTTGGAAACCGATTGTCCCAACGTAGTCTCATGACGGCACATTGTGTCACACACAGACCCAACAACAAGTACACTAAAACATGCCGTGCTGCGTCATACAATGCTGAGTTGATCTTAAGTGTACAAGCAGGCCTGGAAAAAATATTTTTGTGCTTCCAACCATGAAAATTATCTTGTCAAATGCCTCAAGGAACAAATGTTCTCTTTACACTATTAGTAGTACCTTTAGTGGTTTGGAGCAAGGAAAAATATTAAATTTAATTATGCATTAAATTGTGATGTGTTTAAAAAAAAAAATTAAAAAAATTTTCTAAAATGCCTCCAGGTTAAAGGTCAATGCCTCTGACCACTAGTCGTGCAGTCGCACCCTTTTCATCCTTGTGTACAAGGAAATAAATAATAATTGTTATCTAGTTAAAGGAACAATAGCAATAGTCAGTTTATTTACAAAATGAAAAAGATTTATTACATATGCCATAGTTTTACGATCGAATGATGACGTCATCGGCCAAACACCTGTCTCTTATACACATCTAGATGTGTATAAGAGACAGTAGTAGTACCTTTAGTGGTTTGGAGCAAGGAAAAATATTAAATTAAATTTATGCATTAAATTGTGATGTGTTTAAAAAAAAAAAAAAAAAAAAAATTTTCTAAAATGCCTCCAGGTTAAAGGTCAATGCCTCTGACCACTAGTCGTGCGGTCGCACCCTTTTTCATCCTTGTGTACAAGGAAATAAATAATAATTTTTATCTAGTTAAAGGAACAATAGCAATAGTCAGTTTATTTACAAAATGCAATAGATTTATTGCATATGCCATATAAACTTAGGAAATACGCTGAAGGTTTTACAATTGTTGAGAAATTTAATGTCAGCTTCAGCTTTTCTTAATTGTTTGTGAAGTTTTTACAATCTTCTACCGATCGTTTGGTTCTATCATTCATTATTTGCACAACAAGAGTGATGTTTGTAAACAAGATTGCAGAAGATTGGAAAAACTTCGCAAACAATTAAGGAAAGCTGGAAGCTGGCATTAATTTTCTCAACAATATGCCATATAATATTACAGTCAACCCTGAAACATAATTTTTAAAATAGACAATAAATTTACTTATCTATTATTAAACATACCTGGCTTTGACCTTGTAAAACAATAACACCTGAGCAGGTAGATAAAATAGGCAGGTGCAATATACAGGTAAATATGCTTAAAATTGAGTAAAACTGCAAACCAGAAACCACCTTCTAAATTTCTATTCTGCAAGAACAAAATAAAAGACATGATCTGTCAAAATTGGTAGAAAAAGGCAGTGCTTAAGCTGCCAATTAACCAAATCCTAATAAAAGCTGAATTTTGCTAAATATCTTCATTCCAAATTAGCCAAAAATCTAATGGAATTAAAGCTATCATCGCTTCTATTATTTGGTTACTGGGTAATCAAATTTATATTTGACTAATTATTTTCATTCCAAATAGCCAAATTGCTAAATATTTTTTTTGGCCAGCCTATACCATGAGATGGCGTTGATAGGTGAAAAGAAAATTAGGATCTGTAGAATTATATATTTATTTATTTATTTACATTTGTTTACCCAGGGTAGCCCAAACAGTTAAAACACTGATTTCCATTGGGGCCCTGCATTTAAAGCACATGGTCGTAACCGATTATATTTTCTTAATTAGTGCCTCGTACAATTTGTATTTAAATATGTTTGGAGAAGTCGCAGTTCTCAAATCAATATCTAAGTCATTCCATATATTCGCCCCGGTCACCTTAAAACTCGTGGAATAACTTTCGCTTTTTGAAAAAGGAACCTTCAACTTCATAATAGTTGACTGTCTCGTTTCACGAGCTTGCAAATACGGTGTGAAAAGGTTTGTCATGTATAAAGGTGTTAATCGGTTAATGCATTTAATTCTTTATTCCTGTCTATCAACTAACCTGACAGATTCGTGTAATTGACAGCAGCAATATGCCAGTCAAAAATCCATTGTACTGAAAATGAATGTCTTTGCAGAAAAGTTAAGAAAGAACATTAAGGGCAGAATATAAGCTTTGTTAAAGGAAATATAGTTTGAATAGTATTATTATTAATTATAAGGCCAAAATATTAACTTTGTTAAGCATATATTCTGAATACTATTATTACTAATATAATTAATATATTATTACAATATTGTCGATATTATTATTACTATATTTTATATTAATTATATAATCTAATTAGAATTTCTTAGCATTATAATTATTATATTATGGACCCTTCACAAGTGTCAATCAAAGAAACGACAAATTATTCAAGCAAATGACAACTCTTTTCCCATAAACAAATTTGTTGTTTCGCTAAAACAATGTTTATGTAAGTTTGCATTTATCATTTTGTAGGACCATTAAACAACACTATTCAAAGTCAAAGAATCATATAAGTTACATAAACCAAGTTAGACAGACAAATACTGGAGTATAAGCTTTGTTAAAACAAATATAGTTTGAATAGTATTATTATTAATTATAAGGCCAAAATATTAACTTTGTTAAGCAAATATATTCTGAATACTATTATACTAATATAATTAATATATTATTACAATTTTACCATATTATTATTACTAATACTATATTTTCTATTAATTATATCATAATTAGAATTTGTTAGCATTATACAGTAATCATTTCATTATGGACCCTTCACAAGTGTCAATCACAGAAATGACAATTTAGTCAAGCAAATGACAACTCTTTTCCCATAAACACATTTGTGACCCAAGCTCACAAAAAGGCTGTAAACTCGCACAGCACTGTATTGAGAAACAAGCCTCAATAGCCAGAACATGCCATAAAATATGAATTTCGTGTGAATTGGGTTTTTGTGTAATAAATAAGGTATAATTATTAATCTTCCTATTCCTGAAGTTTGAGTTTAAAATTCAAACTGTAAAAGGCAAAATTTAGCCATTTTCAAATGGAAGTTAGTGAAAATGAATAAGAAATTGCCAAAAATAAAAGCATTTTTCTCAAAACTTGATTTAAGAAAGGTTGAGAAGATGACAATTATTCACGGTCATAACTTTGCTTCCAGACACTCGATTGAGTTCATTTAACTGAAAATAAATGATATGTTCTATGCCATTATAACAAAATCTCATTTTGGCTTGAGGACGAGTTTACAGCCTGTTTGTGAGCTTGGGTCACATTTGTTGTTTCGCTAAAACAATGTTTATGTAAGTTTGCATTTATCATTTTGTAGGACCATTAAACAACACTATTCAAAGGCAAAGAATTATATAAATTACATAAACCAAATTAGACAGACTAATACTTGAGTTAACAAATAAACAAGAAATATTTTTATCTTTGAAGGATACGATCAACAACTAATAATCCAAAATTCCAAAGAAGGAAGAACGTAAGGGCAAAGGTTGGCTGAACTAGGACGGAAGTTATCTCCTTAGGTCCAGACTTCGACAATTGGCTACAGTATCTATAAAAGATACAAATAGTATTACAACAAATTATAAAAATTAAAAAGCATCTAAATTATGCTGTATATCATTCATGGCTAAAAATAATCTATATCACAACATAAATGCAAATAATAATTTTAATATTTATAATAATAATAATAATTCTAACAACACCAATGATGATATAAGAACAATGGAAAAATTATCATAATCAAAAAGTTGCCATATTATCATTACAATAAAAAATAATTATTACGAAAATAATAACAATTTAACGACACTGAATATAAATTAATTCCTAATATTGTTATGCATGATGTAACTTAGCTCAAATGTTCTCCTTCTTTCATGTCATTTTATACTTTAGTAATTTGTACTTTTGTAATGTGAAGAGGATCCAACTTATATGTTGGGAAACTGAATTAAAGGTTTGGTAATGTAGGAGTTCCATTGCCTTTAATCAGCCTCATAATCCGTGAAAAGTATGATGTAAAGTCGTTTTTAAACAATAACAGCCGATCAGCTGAGCGGCCCATTGTTAACAATTACATATTAAATATATCGTTAAAGAAAGCGGCCGGCTTTGATGGCCTTTGTGGGGAGCACCTGCGGTATGAAGGTGCCCCACGATGTGTACTACTAAGCATCTGTTATAACTCAATGCTAAGTCATGGGCATATAAATGAAGACATGAGAAAAGTGGTTTTAGTTCAAATTATTAAGAGTAAGATGGGGGATGTAACTAGTAGAAACAACTATAGGCCTGTTGCTCTGGCATGTGCTACTTCTAAGGTCCTGGAGTATTTGCTCATTGATCTAGCAGGGGACACTCTTCATAGTAATGATCACCAGTTTGCATATAAATGTGGACACTCCACTGAGACGTGTATTTTTGTATTAAAACTTTTAAAATTACTATTATAGAAATGGAAATCCTGTATATGCATGCTTTTTGGATTCATGTAAGGCGTTTGATAGGGTAAATCATTCAACCCTGTTTAAAAAACTAATTGATAGGGGAACCAACTATGCTGTGGTACGACTTCTGTCCACATGGTACATGACTCAGAAATTTATCGTTTGGTGGGGGAAAACTTATTCATTTGACTTCTTAATTTTAAATGGAGTTCGTCAAGGAGGGATAATGTCACCCCTTCTATATAGTTTATACAATGATTCTCTAAGTGAAAGATTAAAAAATTGTTTTATTTGTTGCCAGTTTGATGGTACAGTATTATGTTTAATAATCATTTCAGTTATGCTGATGATATTGTCTTATTGTCGCCGTCGGCAGCCGGGCTTCAAGAGTTAATTGATATCTGTGAAGATCATATGAGCACGCATGACATCTTATTTAATGGTAAAAAGTCTGTGTGCATGTGCTTTTGTCCACGTGTAAGAAAGTTGAGCGGTGACCCTGTCACTACTGTAGGTGGGGAACAGCTGGAGTATGCTACTTCATTTCTCTACCTTGGTCATGTACTTAGTGATGCAACTGATGATGCTGATATAGCTCGGCAATATAGGTCACTATGTATGCGCGCCAACTCTCTGAAGAGGCGTTTCTATAGGTTGTCTCTTATACACATCTATACTATATTTTCTATTAATTATA
>NW_022718077.1:318323-323228 GCF_011630105.1 Anneissia japonica | reverse complement strand
TATACTTACTATGCTGGAATTAAAAGAAGTTTGAACAGTGTCACAGCAGCTGCTGCAGGCCAGAAATATGTATGAAAATGTGTTTGCGACGTGGAGGCCGCCATGTTTGCAAAATGAAAGTTCATGTAAATAAGGTGACCTGGGAGCAGGCAGGCATCAAACCAATCAGCGAGCTCGAATTAGATACGTACTAATACCATGGTAATACAATGGACCTATTAATAAGAATTTATATCAATATGCGCTATATAAATATAACATTATTATTATTATACAGTAGCTAGTTTAAATTACAGTATTAATGATAGACATATTACTATCAAAATTTGTATCATATATTAACTAATTAACCTTATTTTATTGTCTATCTGATACAAAGTATCACTTAAACTCGTTTCGATGTCTAATTACAATAGGCCTATTACCCGACATTAAAACTCGATCGTTTTTATCTCAAAACTAAAACTTTGGACAAAACGCTAAAAAAAACAAAACGGCAATAAACCAAAACGGCAATGGTAAGTACCAAAACGGCAACAGACCAAAACGGCAATGTCAACTACCAAAACGGCAAAGGAGCAAATCAATTCCAAGACTGAAGCGCCACCGTTTTTTTTTATTAATCCATGACGAATTAATAAATTAGATTATTTAATTAATTAATTAATTAATTAATTAATTAATTAATTAATTAATTAATTAATTAATTAATTAATTGATTGATTGATTGATTGATTGATTGATTGATTGATTGATTGATTGATTGATTGATTGATTGATTGATTGATTGATTGATTGATTGATTGATTGATTAATTAATTATTAGTTAGTTAGTTAGTTAGTTAGTTAGTTAGTTAGTTAGTTAGTTAGTTAGTTAGTTAATTAATTAGTTAATTTAATTTAATTTAATTAATTAATTAATTTATTATTATTTAATAATTAATTATTAAATTAATTAATTAAATAATTAACTAATATTAGGCTCAACTAATATTTAGGCTCAACTACCAATGAACAATCAACAAACTACCGGGTTTCTGGGTTGATTTGCAAGGTACTACATGGCTCAACTAATTTTTACCTAGGGTTTAATTGGTAAAAATCGCACACAAACCATACGACGTCACTGACAACGCCGGGGATGGCAACTCGATTTTGAGATTAATTTTCCGAATAAAGTTATACTAAATAACTTCTAATGACGAACTATTGTTTTCAGTTGTCTTTGTTGGTCATTCAACTGTCATTTTATCTATTTTTTTCGGTGATATTACCATTCTCAATAATCTATAAAACACCCACATAACATGTCAGGTCACCGGGGACGCAACTGCCAAAAAAACTATTTTTGGCAGCGAAGGGACGCTACCAATGAACATTCAACAAACTACCGGGTTTCTGGGTTGATTTGCAAAGGTACTACATTGCTCAACTAATTTTTACTTAGGGGTTAATTGGTAAAAATCGCTCACAAATCATACGACGTCACTGATAACGCTGGGGACGGCAACTCGATTTTGAGATTAATTTTCCGAATAAAGTTATACTAAATAACTTCTAATGACGAACTATTGTTTTCAGTTGTCTTTGTTGGTCACTCAACTGTCATTTTATCTATTTTTTCGGTGATATTACCATTCTCAATAATCTATAAAACACCCACATAACATATCAGGTCACCGGGGACGCAACTGCCAAATAAACAATTTTTGGCAGCGAAGGGACGCTACCAATGAACAATCAACAAACTACCGGGTTTCTGGGTTGATTTGCAAGGTACTACATGGCTCAACTAATATTTACTTAGGGGTTAATTGGTAAAAATCGGTCAAGTAGTTCATACGACGTCACTGATAACACCAGGGACGGCAACTCGATTTTGAGATTAATTTTCCGAATAAAGTTATACCAAATAACTTCTAATGACGAACTATTGTTTTCAGTTGTCTTTGTTGGTCACTCAACTGTCATTTTATCTATTTTTCGGTGATGAAGGGACGCTACCAATGAACAATCAACAAACTACCGGGTTTCTGGGTTAATTTGCAAGGGACGCTACCAATGAACATTGAACAAACTACCGGGTTTCTGGATTGATTTGCAAAGGTACTACATGGCTCAACTAATTTTTACTTAGGGGTTAATTGGTAAAAATCGCTCACAAGCCATACGACGTCACTGATAACGCCAGGGACGGCAACTCGATTTTGAGATAAATTTTCCGAATAAAGTTATACTAAATAACTTCTAATGACGAACTATTGTTTTCAGTTGTCTTTGTTGGTCACTCAACTGTCATTTTATCTATTTTTTCGGTGATATTACCATTCTTAATAATCTATAAAACACCCACATAACATATCAGGTCACCGGGGACGCAACTTCCAAATAAACTATTTTTGGCAGCGAAGGGACGCTACCAATGAACAATCAACAAACTACCGGGTTTTTGGGTTGATTTGCAAGGTACTAATGGCTCAACTAATTTTTACTCGTCGGAAGGTATCAAGATAATAAACAGTTTCATTGGACTAAATTCTTGCTTATGTTAACCACATGCTTACCTAATATTTTACTGACACTGGTTTTAAATAAAATAAATAACAACTTTGGTTTGTATCAAAGTTTTAATAAGTACATAAAACTATGTCACAATAACGTATGCAAAAATGCACACGGACACCACGCTCTTTTTGTATTTTTCTTGAAATCTGTATGCCTGATCACCATTATCATACACAGTATAATTGATTTAAGTAAGATGTTTCAAATGATATAAAAATGTATGCAAACATGCCTTTGGAACAGTTTTTTTTCGATAATAATCAGTAAATCCTGTGCAATAAATGATACATACATAATAAATAATAAACTGATTAACAATTAAAGACATTTTGCATAAATGAGGTCCCATGCACAATTGTAACTTTTATGATTATTTAAGGAAGAACAATGGCGGGCATTTACTGCTTCGAACGACAAATCAAATTACTCTCCCTGTGAACAATAGATGACGCAACGCCCTCTGCTCATTGTCGGTAGCAATCTGAATGGATCGTTGTTAAAAAAGGATCCATTGCGCGTCGTGTGGCGTTCTTCATAGCATCACATTCGGCAGACGACTCTTGTGTGGAGTTAGTAAGTACCCGGCTTAAGGCATATAGGCCCACAAATTCTATGTGCAGTGGAGCATGCACACAGTGACACAAGTTTGCATGGAAACGAGACATACATCAAAAAAATAATTAGACTACCATTACTCAAATTAAAAACTTGGGTCTTTTTCACACCATATATATATATATACCCTGTCTCTTATTAAGAGACAGGTTGTACATTTTCATGTTATAATTGGTTTTATGTTGTGCCACACTGGAATTAAGTTTTACTTTTTAAAGAAAAGTTTCATTGACCATCCTTGCATCATCTTTTATTGTAATATTTTTTGTCCTGCCTTGTGCGAATTTTATCTGTTTTGTACAATGTTTTGACGATTAGAAATAAACTGAACTGATGATATACCAAAATAAATATTGAATCAGAATGGTCTGTTAATCTTTTTTTGAGTTGTACTTTTTTTGTTATATTAATGACAGCAGTTAAAATAAAACCGTCAAACCTAGGTAAATACGAGTTAATATCACCTTAAAGTTCATTAATCAGGTGCGAAATCATGAGGGGGTTTAAAGGTAACGCCCATGGAACGTTACTTTCAATAACCTTTTAATTTAAAAAAAGGCGTTTTAAGCAAACTATTGTTGATTCGGTGATTCAATTATTAACTGTGTTGCCTACGTTACCGTACTTATAATTGATCATTTTCTATTGATAATTATATGGCAACGTCGTAAATACAAGTGCATATACTTTTTCTTCCATTTTTTAAATATATTTTTTTCTCTGCAATTTTAGGCGATTGTATAACTGCAATCATTTATGTACAGTATACATTTTTATAACAACAACTATAATGATTATTCTACGCCCTCGGCTTAGACTCTCTAGGCCAGTAGCCTAGAAGTATTTTATTTAGCCATTTAGTCATTTAGGAAGTGTTGCCGTTTTGGTTTGTTGCCGTTTTTATTTATTGCCGTTCTGGTCTGAAAGTGTTGGTTCAGCCGTTTCGGTCATTGCCGTTTTGACTTATTGCCGTTTTGGTTTTTAGCCGTTTTGACCTGTTCCCATACGCCCTATAAAGGCGCAGTCCATAAAAGTTATAAAAAAAAATATATATAAAAACAATCAAAGAATAATTAAATATCTAAATTTTGTATATTTACGTAAGTTATAAACTTCTAATTTTAAAAGTAAGATAAATGAGTTATCTATGTGCTCGATAAAAGGAAGAAGGTAAGGCAACGAACACAGGAATTACGGGCCCTAATAATATTTCCTAATATTGCACAGATACCATTGGCTGATAAGTAACTGATTTCAAAGTCTTTTGTAGTAAAAAATGTCAGAAAGAAATTATTTCGTATTGTGAATTGTCAAAAAAAAATGAATGAACAAACATGAATTTCACAAGGTGTGCTATTTATTTAAACTGAGTGACAGTTTCAATATAAACAATTGCTTTCTTTGCGATATAACTAATACACCATTTGCTTTGGTAACTAGGTCTTTATCTTGTATTTAGCTCTGACGTCATAGGGATACTCCGTTACCGTCGGATACTCGGCCAGTGATTTGTTCTGTAAGATAATATCATTTTCATGTTTTCAACAAACTGTAAATAAAATTATGGCAATTACAAATTTTAAAAAATATTTTGTGGTTAACGCAATGCCATACCCGTCACAATTATTTTTCATCACAATTGTACTTAACATTAATTAGCAGCCCGATTAGCAGGCATATCACAGGCGCGGTTCCAGCGGGGGGGGGGGGGGCATGAGGGCCTAT
>NW_022718077.1:317146-318311 GCF_011630105.1 Anneissia japonica | reverse complement strand
CCCCCCCCCCCCCCCCCGCGCCCTCCGTCGGTCAAGCCAAAAAATAAACAAGAGGGAGAAAAAGGGGAAAAAAGTAGTGCACCTATGAATAGTGGCGATCCAGCAGTGGAAGAAAGAAGAGCTCGAATGTTTATTACTTATTTACACCAACCATGGTGGGGAGTAGTTGGGCGTGGCAGCGTGGACTTACTGTCCCACTTACTCTTCCCCCTCCCCCCCCCCCGTCAGAAAATCTCTGGATCAGCCCCTGTATCATCCTTCTCATAATCATAATCATCATCGTCGTCGTTTCCATCGATCATTTTAATATTTGAAAGCTCAAAAAACTTGAAAGAAATAAAAATCTGAAAATTTGCTACATTATCACTACACCCTCGTATTCGATGTACCACTATTTCTGATCTAATCATTTTCATGAACTACTTTAACATTATCGTAACGGTTGCCATACAGATTGATAGGCCAAGACCTATTATGATTTGATTTGATCATCATTTTTTAATCTTTTAGTCCTATCCCATCATTTTACTCACCAGCATACGGCCAATATGGTTGAGTCTGTAGAGAATACTGTTTCTCCAGACCTGAAGAAAATATAAATAATCATAAAATTTAAGAAGTGAGGAAATAATTATCTATATATAAAGACTATTTTTGCCTACTAGGCCTATGTCTAAAGATATTTAACTTCATCTTTGTTACATTTTTAGTTTTGGTAAAAGAATGCATTTTGGATAAAATTTTGACTGTAGATTATTAGTATTATCGAACAATCATGAACTTACTTGATATGGCTCCCGTTTCTCCATGTACCATTCATTCACAAGTGTCCACTGTTCGCCGCCAGGCGGCCCAGCACGACTGTTGCAGTGCATAAGTCCTGTCATTTCCGTCAGTGTCGACGTGCTTTATAATGATTTCTTAAGAGCAATTATATATCACAGGCCTAGACTGTTGATAGTTTGAGCCGCATGAGTCGACGTTTTCGGTCGTACGTTTGGTTTGTCATAATTCTTTGTTGCCTAGGTATTGGCGCGTTAGAACGCGTTGGTCGCAAAATACGCGGGCGTTAAAATGACGCAACGCACGTGTGTCGTAGCGCTATTACAATCATCACAATATGGCCAAATATATATATATATATAATATTGTGTTAGCCACGCCC
>NW_022718077.1:302065-315885 GCF_011630105.1 Anneissia japonica | reverse complement strand
TCGTTTAGTAGGATTTTACCACTGCGCAGGTGGGCGTGGTTTAATAAGAACAACCAGTCGAATACGGCCATTATCATTGCATATTATTATATTCAAATTTCTGAATAAATCAGTACACAACATTGTAATGTTACACAGTTTATTTTACCCTAACCCCCTAATTACTCTAAACACTCTTTAAGAATAACGCGGCTCCTGTTTGTATCCACAATTCCTGGTTTACTCCACATGGTAACTTCAGCTTAGTGACGATCTTCTCCCTCTCGGCCGAGAAGTACACAGGCAGGGAGATGCACTCGCTGGGGCTGTACGGGTCACTCGTGTCCTTAGCTACCCAGGCTACCGTGCAGGCAGGCACAGAGGACACGCTGGGGGAGTTAGGCTGGTTGCCTGTCAACATGTTTCCATCAAAGGTACAACCCTCGAGCTGGAGTCCTCCAATCTGAAAGATTATGATATAGTTTCGAGATTCAATTTTTGCTCTTGTAAATCAATATTAAATTTATTTGTCCTGTACCAATAACATTAGATATTAAAACATAGATTTAACATTTATTCTCTTTTTAGATACTTTCTGTTAACATCTATTATATACTGTAAACAATGGTAAAAGATAAAGATATAATAATAATAATTATTACAACAATAACAATGATATTAATAACAGCAACAATATCTATAAAATTAGTAATATCTACAGTAACATCAATGGCAACAATAATATAACAATTACCTTTACTGATTGTTTGGTACCAGGGATTCCTCCTGCCCATTTGCAGACAAATTTCAGCCCATCCATGGACGACTTGCTCTCTCTGGTGGAGAAAAGAAATTATTACATAAAATTAAAAATTTGCAAGTTTCTATATTTCATTATTATTATCATTAACAGCATCATCATCACTATCATCTGTCATCATTATTATTATCAGCATCATCAACCTTATTGTCAGTAGGTGCAATAATTTGTTTAGAATTTCACCTAATTACAATTTATTTTAATTTTTTGTTTTTATTATTTTATTCAGCTTAAGGCCAATGATGCCAAACAGTAGACTTTAAAATGGCAATCCTATCATGAGATAAACTAACACACAAGATGCACTACATAATAGACCAAGTCCCTTTGGGAATGGAATTGAACGGTGACAGGAATTGAACCCAGGACCCTGGCATTGGAATGCAAGCATCTTAACCACTATGCTATTCAACTCCACTTCAAATTCAGACATTTATATATCAATTTTTTAAAATATTGATATAATATAATACTTTTAAAATTGTGAAAAGAATCAATGAAAGCATCAAACCTTGCTGTTTGCTGGCGAAGAGCATTCAGGAATGTGTCTGGGTGGAAAAGTTCTGAGAGATCCACGGTGTCAGATAAAAGAGAATTGGATTGCACCTTCTGCACCCACCCCTGTAAAGCAATGGTACGTGCCACTAAGGTCCTCATGTAGTGGATTGGGTCTTCTGGACCATCCCACTTCTTCTGCCAAGTAAGAGGTACCTATAATAAAAATATAAAAAAATATGATAAAATATTGTTTGTTGTGTATGACAAAAATTTAATAATGTTTTATTCATAGTGCTTGACAAAGAAGAGTTTTCTTTAATATGAAACACACCATTGATAGATAACCAACGTAAATTTTCAGTGGGGTCCTTCTAATGATGAATTGGGTTGTACACTGGGGGACATTTTCCTACTTTTTTTTAGAAAAATGCACTGCGTTAACATGCACATGGGCCATTGCATATCAGACCAACAATTTCAATAATAGATGATGCACAATACAAGTGCCATTCAGCCCTCGCCAGTGAAACACAAAGTGAGCAGTGATGGAATCTACCAAGGACCACAGTTATCTAGGAATCTCCCTGGTCCAGCGCACATACTGTGGCTACCACTAACTTAGCCAAATGACATACTGCCCTCACAGTCTAACAAACATACCTCTTGGTTTAAAAGACTCATAGCAAGAGCACTGACTTCACTGGTTAGTAGAATCGAGCCTCGGATCACTTTACTAAGGCTAGCCAGAGTAGAGTGGACGTACTGGACAAGTTGAATAGCATTATAGTGTTCCAGTAGGATGAAGGAATTAATCGGTGGCTCAGTTCCGGACTTGTCTGTTGGCAGCTGAACCTTAGCATGGATAAGCTGTGAACCCTACAAAAAAGAATTAAAAATACAAGAGAGGTTGAAAAAAGAATTTAAAAAAATAAAAATATAAATAAAAATATTTAAAAAATAAAAAATAAATTTTAAAAAATAAAATAAAAAAATAAAATAAATGCATTTTAAAAATATAAATAAATATAATAATATACTTAAAATCTGTTTGGTGGTGAACTGATCTGCTGACAATGATGATGATGATGATAATAATAATGCTAAAGCCTCAATATGCTAGCTTTACGATCAAACAAAAACTCTTACCTGGTTTAATTTCTTCCACAGAGACAGCACAGGTGAAAGTTCACTCGACCATTTCTCTTTATCAAATTTTCCAGCTTCTACATCCAGCCGTCGGAGGACCTTCAGCTGTGATATAACCTGTCCACTTATAAAGCGCTGCGTTGAGCGTTCAATGTTTGCAGGCAATCCAAAGAATGATGGCTTGTCATTCTCGGGGAAGTTGGCAACAAGATCTGTGAAGTCCTGTTTTAAAGATGGAAGTTACAATTTTACTTTGTAAATTGAAAAAAAAAAAAAAAAAAATCAAAAAACCAATAAGCTTTCCATCTCATCAACATGACAAGATTCCACATAAAATGTGTGAATGATTAAGATAGTATCATTAGCTATTAGTGCTTCTATCATTAGTTTACGCATACTGAATATTGTTTCAAACACGACTTAGCATACCTTGTAGTAACAAGTGGTAGGAAGGGATATATTCGCTGTTAGTTTCTTGCGTGCTTTACCCCCACTCAACACGTCCTTGTTAAAATACTGAGTGAGGTATGACTGCAACACTCGCAAATCAAATGTGTTGTCGACTCGGCCACCATAAATTGCATTCTCAAATAAGCCATGTATGAAGTCCCAAGAAACGTCTTTCACTATGGGGAAAAAAAAATATTCAACATAATATGACAAATGCTTAACTACAAATAAATTATAAATTAAATATCAAAAAAAAGAACTACAAAACAAGATTAAACGACATACTGTATAAGGAAAAATTAATGACATCTAAACAAATTACAATTAGAAACATTGTTAAATAGTCAATACTGTAAAATTCCAACTGCAGAAAGAAAGTCTCTGATTGCTCCACAATTATATTTTCATTTTCTTTAATATATAGTGCACATATCCAGAAAACGGCTCAGGACACTTTTCCCCTGCCATTGGAAATAGAATCAATCAAACACAACGTGCAACCTCCTGCTCTCCCTCGAAAGTATTCCTAGTTATGCGTGTAATCAGCACTACTAATTTCATTCCGAATCATTTACCTCCTACCAGGTACCCATTTATACTCCTGGGTAAAGAGAGGCAAATGCAGATAAGTGTCTTGACTAAGGACACACGCAGTGTGATGAGCATCGGTCTCGGACCCCCGACATTCCGACTGTAAGCCCAACGCCTTATATGCTGCGCCACACGCTTTTAAAATGTGATAAGCTGCAATGAGCAAAGCATCTGAGAAACAACTTACAAGACTTCGAGCAGATTCTGTCTATGATGTCAGCCCCAGCTCTGAGGTCTGACATGGAGAATTCATAGAACTTTGTCCATCCTTGTGGAATGAAATTTCTTCTCTCCTGACAGACAGCGTGGAACCATGCCAGAGCAAAAAGAGCTTGTGCACGAATGACATTGTTATTCTTGCCGACGAAGTCTGTTGACCAGGAATCGTAGCTACGCTGGAGGTTCTTTTTGATGCCTGGTGGTGCCTAGAAAAACAAAATCTACATTTTAAACAACACAATAAATAACTAATTATTTATATCTAAATATTTAGTTATTCCGAACGCAAAGAGTACAATGAAAGACTATGTGGTGAAGAGCATACGTTATGTAAGGACACTTCCATTATTTTTCGAGGGGTGTCAGATTATCTTGCAAAGAAATAAATTCATAATAATAATACATTTTAAATAGAACCGTGACTTGATGTTTAATGCGCTTGTCATCAAAACCCAGTGTTTAAATCCAGTTAAAACCAGTATTTTTTTACTCCCCAGCCCCATATATGGGAAGTCATTCCCTAAAAACTAGGTGGAGATAATACAAATTGGTTTACTGTATTCTGTTACCTCATAGGTCACTTTCAGACTGGACTGCAACAAGATGGTTGGGAACTTGGGGTGGCTCTCAGCAGTCAGCCACAACCTGAAGCTGTCATGGGTTACAAGAGAGTTCAGCTCCTAAGGAGGTAAAACAAAAATTAGTGTTTGCTGTGAAGACATTAAGTCAGTAACATGATAACTTTGGTGTGACTATGATGATGATAGTGACAGCGATGCCATTGATGATAGTGATGTTAAATACGATATGCTGATGGTGATGACATCATAGCTATGATTACAGTGATTGTTAGAGTGATGCCAATGGCTGATTGACCGTCATATTCAATGTAATAATGACAATGATTATGGTTGATGAGAAAAGTGTTCAGTGTGATCTTGATGATTATGGTGATCAATGATGATGATCAAAATGATAATGATGATGATCACAATGATAATGATGATGATGATGATGATGACAACTATTTAATTTAATGAAATAACAAAGATAAAGATAATGCCGATTTAATTGATAGTGTTTAACATGAGGGTGATGATGTTATCAATGAGATGATCATAATCGTAGGTAGATTATAATGATGATTATGCTGATTAAGATCATAATGTTATGATGATGGTAATGATGCTTGTTATTACTAATGATTATGATGAAGTTTGATGTGCAGATGTTTTTAATAAAATGACGATATTAAATGACAAATTATGGGAAAAACTACACATACCTTTTCCAAGACTGGGAGCCAAGCAGTGACAAGGTGGAGGTTCTTAAGACAAAGCCACTCTCCATTCCTGGCACATTCATGAAGTAACTGCATAGCAATATCGGCCTGCCCCTGTCCCATGGCAACCTAGAGATGCAACAGTAAAATCAAACAATTATGAAACAATTACACAAATTCTTGTGCATAAAATTACTAAATAAAAAAATAAAAACCATGCAATCCTATTTCCAAAATAGTAATGATAAAGAAGTTAATAAAAAATTTTCCAAATCAGGATTTGGACCCAACACCATATTTCAATTGCTCTACCAATTGAGCCATGAGGCCAATACCGCCCTCTACGTACCTGGTGGTACTTGTCAGTGCCTATGATCTCATCAGCAAGTTCTTGAAGCTCTTCCGAGGCATCGGCACCAGGAGAGATGATGATGAGTATTGGTTCCGATGACACTGTCTCTGGATACAGACGTTTCAGGTTTAATGATGGTGGAGACAGCTCCTTCATACCTATAATTAACAATTGGAATAAATATTTATGACCAGTGCCACATCTAGTGAGCTTAGCAGTGTATTTAGGGGTGCGTGGGGGCACACAAACACCCTAATATTCGTACCCTCCCCCAGTCGCCCCTCCATTGAATATTTAAGCAAAAAATCATGCTAAAGTAGTTAAAAAGCACCTCAAATCACCTTATTTTGTGAGCTGGCGCCCCCTCACCTAATCAGCGAGGCCCCACTTCATCACCTTTGCGCCCCATCAGCCCCTCCAATTGAAGAGACTCCTAGACAAACCACTGGAGCATAGGTATATGATGATGGTGATGACGAGGTGTGGTTGGTAATTATGATAATGGTAGTAATGGTGATAACGATGAAATAATTAATAAATATAACATGTTACAGATTAACTTACCTAGAGCTTTACAGGCAAACACACCCATGGCGCTCTGTAGACGATCAGGCCGAACAGTTTGAATAACAAGTAACTGCAATGCAAAAAAAAAAAATAGCATATTCTCTATAAAGCTCTCTCCAGATTATCAAATTTCTTTGAAAAAACTGTTGTATGCCCATATATAGTCATGATGTGCCTACATATGGTCATGATGTGATGTCATCATGACCATATTTAGGCATGTCTCATGTTTTTGTAAAATAAAATTTGATAGTCTGGACTGGGCTCTACTCTTTTTGCTTAACAACTGATTTTTTAATCTCATGTTAGTGAACATTCATAGTTAGTGAATATTCATATCCCAATAGTAGAAGTTTGATCTCATGAGTGAACTTTTGATCTCATTGTGGTTTAAGTTTGATCTCATATTTGTGAATATTTGATATATAGGTGGAAGGGCAATCCATTGAAAATTTGACCTTAAATTAAGTTTTAATTCATTTTAGTAAAAATATTATCTCATTGTAACAAAGGTAGCAAGTACTGTCGATTTGCTACCTTTGTATGTTACTATTTATATTTTTATATATTGTATGTTTAAGACATCTTGTAATGGGCGATTCCGCTGTTGGATGTAATTGAAATAAAATAAAATAAAATAAATAAAAGCTTACCTGTTGAAATGGAGAAACTTTCTTCTGAAGAGCATTTGGAAATTCCATCTCGCACTGTGAACTCCTGGAGAAGCCAGACCACAACCCACTGTCTCCAAAGCTCAACGACTGATACAGAGCAGTAAAGTTACTCTGCGAATTGAATAAAAGAAATTCTAATGAAACAGAAGACTCAGATTAGTACAGTAAATTGAGTAAAGAAAAAAATAAGTAAGATTACTAAATTTAAAAAATAATTTTAAGTGTTTCATAATAAAAAAAGTTCATTAAGCATAATGATTGTACCTACATTAATTAATTTAATAATGAAAAAGGAAGAACACATACATGGTGGCTAGAATGAATGAGTGGTCCCGAGATGGATGGTTCTATTATTTTTAGGGGTTTTTCTAGTTGAGAAATAATTGAAATATTTGCCTTATCCAGGTTCTAGTACCAACTTTAATAATCTCAGCAGAGATAGACAAAGAGTTATTGAACAGGAAGCACATGCTTCTGCCTGCTGGATGTTTTTGTTTTCAGCAAATACACAAGGATTAATGTGGGCTCATTTTTAATTACTACATGAACACAAGGGACTACAGCTATTTTTTAGGAATGATTACAACTTCTACTGACCTTGATGACATTGACATCTTGATACCTGTCCTGATCAATCCAGTTCGGGATGGAATCCTTCTCTCTGTGTCCATCAGCTTTGATGTCTGACACAATCTGACCAATGAATGCCTCCCATTCCTGTAATAATAATAGTTAAATAACAAAACTAGTCATGCATATACGTAGCAAACTTGAAAACTGCTGCACACTGTATGAGACTTGCCATTTCAAAATCAGCGTACCTCGCAAGTCTCCGCTTTGTAGACGCACGACACAAAGGGCACTCCACATTTCGATCGAGCTTGACACTCGGTTTGGGGCCCCCACAACCACTTGCACGCGGACATAGCGAACAGACCACCAACAGCTATAAAAAAAAGGATATGTCGAATAATCAGCTTCTTGAAAACAAAAGGCAGAAAAATAAAATTCTAGAATCCAGCAACTTCTTGAAAATAAAATCCAAGGCAGAAAAGTAAAATCCAGAATCGAACAACTTCTTGAAAATAAAATCCAAGGCTGAAAATCCTTATTGCAGTAGCGAACTCGAACACGTGGTACTACTCTATGGTTTAGCACTCTAAAGGAGGTCCATTTTCAACGGACGTAAAAAAGGGAATGAGGACGTTTGTTAGGGAGACGGTTTGTACGTGGTGCCCTGGGTCGGACTGTTCCATTTATTTCGAAGGGGTGTTCAGTTTGGGAACAATGGCAATTAGTCGGTTTATCCAGGTAAGTATTCACGAAATAGACTCAGTGTACTTTAACTAAATGGTAAACTAAGTAATTAGCATAAAAATGGGGCAGTATTGTATACTCTTGTACAGAGAAGCCGTAATAATTTTACTCATAACTTTTTGTTTTGGTCACTGATGCATTTTGGTCGACAGTCAGGCAACAAATATATTCTCTGAGAGCCTTGTCCAAGAAAATGCTAGGCTGCTGACCATCGGGGGTCTAAACATATTGATAAATCATCAAGCAAGTTTCTTATTTATGGATTTGCATTGGCTGCTAATGAGGTTGTGTGATGTGCTTTAAAATTCATCTTCCAATAATAATAATAATGTTATTAACGGTAATAATAGTTGCTTACATTTTCCTGGAACATCTCTGGATGCATCCCGTGTGCCAAATGAAGAGCAAACATCAGCCTGTCTGACTTAAACAGAGAGCGACACACATACTCATAGACGAGATCTTGAAGGCATTTGATCAGGCGTTGGATCCTCATTTCAGTACTGCTTCCATCCTACGCAAAAATCACAACACCAAATTATTCACACTTACATCAAACCGTTTGCAATGGAGTCACCCCTGTTTAAAATTTACACAAATCAGTTTTGTATTTCAATAGAGATACGTATGGATGAACTGACAATTGCCATGGTTGCTACTTATGTAGAATGCCACTAAAAAAAATAGAATCATTCTCAGGTATAAGAACATGCTACATCCTCATTTCCATTGCACTCTTCAACTAAGTATACCTTATCACTAGATTTCTGTGTCATATACATGTGATTTGTCTATTGTGTGATATGACATCATCACACCCAAATATAGGTAAATACCATATAATACAAACGCAAGTTTGAAGCATCAGAAAGAAAAGATAGGAAGAGTATAATACTAAAATACTTACGGTCTTTCCCTGTAATGCACGGGAGAAGATTCTCAAGAATGCTCCTAAACTGAAGCGATACATGTTATTCAGCTTTGCAAGGTCACTGATAACGAAAAATAGGGTGCTACCATTCTCTGCCAAGGGCAGAAATGCATCACGTTCCTGAAATTAAGGGAAAAAAATATGAAAGAGGAACAAGATGAAACCTATATGACTTACAATAGAAAACTCATTTTTATCGGGACACCAAACAACGACAGAGAGAAGAATACTGGTAAAACTAAAACCCTCTCCCGTAAGTTTAACTCCTGAAGAAGTCCCTAAGACAATAATAGAACAGTTTACCTGATCCAGAGATGTCTGCAGTTCAACAGATTCTGATAGAGAATTTGAAATGGTTTGACTGCTTTCCTTGGTCTTGTTCAAAGAGTCCAGCAGATTCTTATTCTCCAGAATGTTCCCCTCAGCTTGGGCCAAAGTCTGATATAGGCATAAAAAAATGAGAAAGAAAACATGACAAAATGCAGTAATACTAAGGGAAGCCATTATTGGTCGAAATTGAGGTAGCAAAGAGGTTACTAAACGTGCATAATATTGTGCAGATTATTGGAATAAGTTAGAATATAAAGGGTTAAAAATAAACTTTAAAACCAACCTCCAGTAGAGACTCCTCCAGTTTGGCCAGTTGGATCTTGAGATCCTCCTCTTGCTTCAGAAGCTCTGTCTTGCGCACCTCAAGCTCAGGTTTCTCATGCTGAATGGTCATCGCCAGTAGCTGCAACAGAAAAAAAAATATATAACAATAAAAAAACAATAATGAATATAATACACAGACAACATTAATAAATAATAATTACAAATATTTAACTATAACAATGATATGCTGGGCTGGCATGTAAATTATTTGGCTTTTCCAAATCACTGAGTTATCTACCATATACTTGTTACTTTTGACACGCTGCTTTTATAAAAACTTTTCTTGTAGTTACAAAGCGCTAATTACAGTACTCTCCATTATCATTTACATACAGGTTCTTCCTAAGAAAAGCTTACACTCACTAAAACCACAAACCACGACAGAAGATAATGTATTAATTCAAGCAGCTCTGCAAAATGGAAATCAATGGTAACATAGAAATAAATTTAAAACAGAGAGATTTCAATATAAACCAACCAACAGCCAACCAGTCAGTCAATCAATCACTCAAACCAACCTAATCAATTCAATTACTATGTAGGCCCTACCATAACATAAAAAATCTACTAAGCTATGGAATGACCATTCAGATAAACTTAAATGTTCTTCCAATGTACATATTTTCAAACAAAGTCTACTTAATAACATTGTTATCCCTGAATCTGAGAAATACCTGGTAGGATCTAAAAGGAGCAAAGCGAGATAGGGGATAGTGTCCGATGGGGATGTTTTCACTGGTGGTTCAGATGCTGTGATTTTTTGGTTTTCTTTAATTCATTAGGTTTTCAATAATTTTGTTTCTTAATAGGTATGGCCTTGCATACCTCTGATAAAAACACCCATGGGTGATTCAAGTGTTAAAAGTTATTATTATTATTATTATCATCATTATTATTATTAATAAATTTGCTATTGAAATGGTTGATACCTTGGCTGATGAGGTCGCCTCGTAGTAACGGGTACAGCATCGGCTCAACCTTGTCTATTTCCTGTATGATCAGTGTCTTGCCGAACCTTACCGCAAGCTCCAATGCAGTACTGAAATTTGCATCCTGTTTAAAAATGAACAAAAATATTATTGCTACGAGAATGTTTGATTTCTACATCATTCATGTTTACATGTTAGCTTTCTTTTTATCAATTTCTACCTCAACCGAGATGCAGCCATTGTTTCCTAAAGCATTGTTGTTTTCTAGCCTAGCCTCTATATGCACACAAATATATATCTCACCTGTTGATTGATGACTTCTAATCTTTGTTCTTTCAGGTGAGTTTTTAGCCATTCAGTCGCCCTTGAGGATGGATCCACAAGGAATGGACGTAGAGAGTTCTAAAGTTAACAATTACAAAAACAATGTGAATTTTGGAAAGGATAAATTTCATTTGAATGATTGAGTGTATCATTTATTTAGAAAATGCTTTCACAATATCATTATTACTTTAATAATATTAAATACAGTTCGCCCTCCAATTCGAGACCACGTTTGGGACCTGAAAATCTGAAGTGGTCTCTAGGTTAGCTTAGTGTTAATACACTGAAGATTGTTATTCTTTGAAAAAAGTGGTCTCGAATTAGAGGTGTCTCGATTTAGAGGGTGCACTAATTAATTACTACATTATTTAATTATCATCATCGTTATCATCATCTTATTGTTATTGTGATTATTAATACTTAAAATCATCATTTTAATAGTCACATAAAGGTTATCACTTAATAAATAATATAAATATTGTTATTATCATCAGACATTTATTTGATTAATATAGTTTTTTGTTTAATTAACCTCTTTTGAATTTAGAAAATGTTATTACTAAATGAATTATAGACGTTCTTTACAGAAATAATTGATTCAAAACAGTGCATTATGATGTGTAATAGTGCATATTATGAATAGTGGCAAGTCACAAGTTAGCAATTATAGGCATTATTAGTAAAACCACACAAATATTAAAGCATTCAAATTGTTAAATTGTATTATAAACATAAATTTACATCAGCATAAAATCAATATATTTTTGTGTAAGAGCTTTGACATCATTTTTCACAAATATAGTTGCTACAAAAGTGAATTTATATAATAAAAAATAAAGAAAATTTTGGTGTGGGTCTTGAAAACAAATTTGAAATTAACAATCAATATTGTTGCAAATGGAACTGTAATAAAGTTATGTAGTATGGTGGGCAGAGGTAGACGGGGGCCACCCGGCCTTGCAGTTTTCCACCCAGTCTAAAGCTAATTTCATGGCCCTCCACCCACCCTTATTAACCCACTTTTCCATCCTTATTATTTAGAGTTTACCAATGTTACCACCCACCCTTAGTTTGCTACCGCTACAACCCTGGTAATACCAATGTTAGTGTATCATGAAAATGATTTGTTCTAAGCAGACATATCATCGATGTTGTGCCTAATGAAATGAAATAATTAACTGGATAAACAGAAAATTGTCAATGCTACATAAAACACCCCTCAGAAGAAATTAGAACTGTCCTCTCAGCAAACAATGTAACAGGGCTCTAACACCATGCAACAAACACTTCTAGGATGGGTTGAAGAGTGAGGTAATTGATACTTTGTGTTTTTACAGCGAATAGGAAATGGGGATGACTTGCATGATGTAGGGCTGCTGTTACAGCAAGCTGGAAGGACTGTTCTATTATGTTTTTTGGGGTGTTTATTCATGTAACTTTGTTAATAATTGTTAGTTTGTCCAGGTAATTCATAATGTTTGGCCATAAAAGGTCTACAACTACCACCACACAAACACGCCAACCAAACATTTATCTTACCCCTACACCTAGATCATTGATCTAATCGTGGACACATTAAATTAGGTAAAGTTGTTGATAACAGAAAAACAGGCGGCCATCAGTAAGAAAATCATCAACAGTAGGCATGCAATGGTTGGAATAATGTAACACATGTAAAAAGCAACAAAATGGTTAATAAAAAATAATTTAAAACAATTCATTCAATTAATTTTTGACAATAGAATGGTTTAAAAGAAAATCATATTAGTATAAATTAAAAAAACCTGAATAAATAGAAAATTGTAAATATCAGAAACAAAAACACAAACAAAATTAATTTGTTTTCTATTGAAACAGAAAATTCAACTATCTTCAAACAATTTTACTGACTTAGAATCAAAATTAAAAACCTGAAATTTAATTAATGCTAAAGTTGTTTAAGAAATATTGAAGCTCTCTGAAATAAACTGTAAAATATTAATAGTAATTAACAAATTGTTGTTAAAATAAGATAACTTAAAATCATCAATATCAAATATTTATTGGTTTACATTAAACTGTGGAAGATGTTTGCCTGGCATCATTCTGTTCACACCATTTACATCATTCTCATTGGTCCATGCCAGCTGAAGGTGAAAATATTACACTCCTTTTTTTTTTTAAATATATCAAATGAATAATTGCTTGATTGATTGATTGATGATTGATTGATTGGCTGTTAATTGGTTGATTGATTGATTGACTGATGGTAAATTGGTTGAATGATTAACTTATTGAATGATTGATTAATTGATCAATTGATTGGATGATTGATTGATTGACAGCCACAAATGATCAAACATTCATTTAATTTTTCCAAGGTTTGAAAAGATAAATGATGTACAAATAATGTGTGTATGTATGTACTGTATGTATAAATTAATATTTAAAGTCATGCTGATTAATTGTGTCAGTTATGCAAATTAGATAATGAATATCCATAGGCACATGCATTAAGGTAAGCTACTGTGTCATGTCATAGTCACAAACATATTATTATAAATAAATAAATGTTTAATGTGGTCATATATGAACCAAGAATCATACATTCCAAGTGTGGTTTCCTGTTGTTGCAATATCATATAACTTAAATTCATGAGCCTAAATTGCTATAAAGATTTAATCAGAAATACAAGGATCTAAATGTTCTGACTGTTCATATAGAATTCAAATTCACTACAATATAATTTAAAACAATTATAATTGAATCCAAAGAAATTAATGAAATACCGACCTGTAGAACAATGACAGCATTCTCCATGGACAGGTTATCGCTTGGAAGTCCTTCCCCTTTCCATATCAACTGCTCACTTTCTGTGCTCAAGAACCGACGCATGTCAAAGCCTTGGAGGTCAACCTTCTCCAGCCACGACGTGAGTGTGGCACGGCGCTCGTCTTCTGGAGCGGCTGATAAGTACGTAGTGAAACCAGCAGCGATTTGAGCTTTCTTGGGAAGCGTCTCAAGTTCAGTTTCAAGTTCTTTCACCTGTAAATACATGATTATGTTTGATTTTTTATAGGTAAAGTTGTTTGCCAATGGTGTACAGA
>NW_022718077.1:295674-301555 GCF_011630105.1 Anneissia japonica | reverse complement strand
TACCTCTGAAGTTCTGCTTGTTCTTTTTCAAGAGGGGCAATCTTCTCTAGGGCATGTGAGTACATTACATTAGCTTTTACCCAAATTGCTAGTGGCAAAGCAACGGCACTTGCACGCTTAGCTTTCTGTAAAAAAATTGATTGAAGAATTAAAATCTACTATTAAAATGTTACATGTGTTCGTGAAGGCTGTGTGAATACTATGTGATGTCAGTATATTATGAGAAAATGTAAGTGAGAATCTTATGCGACAATGTTACTGAGAATAATATACGTGATGTTAAGTAAAAAATGTTGAGAGATGTATATGAGAATTTCATGCAAGAATTTTTTGTATGTGAGAATGATGGGAAAATTAGTAATAATATCGTAAGAGTGAGACTCGATACTTTACGAGAATAAGGGTCTGAAGACTTACTTCTTGTGAGAATGAGTCTTTGACCAGTAGTTCTTCTACACTCTCACGGATCTCTGGAGTGATCTTCCTTGCATCAAATGTGGATATATCTTCCTTTACACCTCGCTTTGCAAGAAAACTGCAACATATTCAAACACAAAATGTAAATAGCATGACACGGTATAAAGTTCTTTTTTTACATGTTTTTTGATAGAACAGTTAAAGGTAGGAGAATAGCCCAGAACTGGCAGCCGTCGTTGTGCTGATTGCGTAGAGAGGCGCTTAGTTAATCACATAATTCCACAATGACAGGTGCTAAAATTAACTAAAGCATCGGGGTAACCAGCTACTATTCTGAAAGATGCAGTGGGTGAACACAAGCCAGATGGATATACTGGAACTTCTATCCTTATCCACGAAGAATTGATTCTACCAACAAAACCCTGGGAGAGGAGCAGTTCAAACCAGCGTCGATGTTACGGCTGTCATTAACAGCGCCCCTGCCTTACCACTCAGCCACTGAGTCGCCCAAAAAAAGCATACAGGTAAATATTATGTACAGTATCTCAGCAATTCATAAGATGGGAAGATAAGAATGTTAACTTTTGCATTAGTAATAGATGGATGAATAGTTGATCATGAAGTATGTTAACAATCGAAAATGTCACTTTAACTGAAAAAAAACAAGAATACATACCTTTTCATGCTCACCCAAGACGTATCGAAAGTACCCATAAGACGGAGCACACCCTCAAGAATGTCCCTTATCACTTCAGGTGGTGCTCTCAAAGCCCTGATTTCTGAGAGACTCTCTGGTTTAATGCTACCAACCGCTTGCTTTGCTTCCCTCACTCTTGGCTCAATCTCTGCTAACTCCTTCTCAATGGTTATCTTTCTCTTTTCCAGTTTTTTGTTCTCTTCTGCCGCCTTGCTCTGCAGTGTTTCTATCTCCTTTCTTTGCTCACCGGTACTCTGATTATAATGATAAAAAAAAGTGAATTATTGAGCTGTCAGTAAATAAATTAAATTCAAGTCAGCTGACTAAACCTTGATTCACAGAAGACAAAATGTTACACAGAAAGCCTGCTAAATGTCAAAAGGCCTTCCTGAGATAATCCTACTAAGATTACTGTTTTCTTCAATAGAGTGAAATCAAACTATGTGTGCAGGTACCATATATTTATAAGCAGACAAAGAAGATAAGTAATAAGTGATAGTTATAAAAAGTTATAAATAAGCCCTGCCCTGGTAAGTAAGCACAAAGACCCATGGTAAATACTATGGAAGTGCTACAACCTTCTGCACTGTCAGTTTTTCTTACGTGGATATAACACCATAAATATATTAATCTGGCACAGGTGGGCATTCGAACGGAAGCAATGTAGCAGGAGACACTTCCTAATCTTTCCAGGCATACGCCCTCTTACCTGCATATTGCGTTCAATCTGCTCCAGGGCAGCATCAGCCTCTGATTGCTTCACAGCTAGCAGCTTACTCTGCTCATTAGCTTTTGTCTTTAGCTCGGCTACTGTTCTTTTAGCCTCTTCTAACTTTGACACACCAGCCTAAAATTAACATATATATGACAATTTGAGACAATTACTAGTTACTTTTTTGTCTCAAAGAGGTATGTATTCTATTGTATTCACGAAATAATTTCTATGGTAACTTATTCACATTAGCCAGTATTGTTTACCTTTTTCAATCACTTACGTAAATAAAACACTAGAGTAAATACCGTACTGCACTATAAATTACAGGGTAATAATATGGGGGGGGGGTGGAATGCGCACATAAAAATGTGTGACAGTTAGTTTAAATACTGTAGGACATTCAATACCTTCAGATGAGTTCTTTTGTTCTCCACACCTGACTTCTTCTTGTGGTACACAGCTCGGTACGTATGCAGGAATGTCATGTAACGTCTTGGAGTGGCATGCAGATGATCACTTGACTTGTGAATCTCTAAGAAGTTCTTCACCAGTTCATCTCCACCTGAGAGTTTCCTCCGGTGTTTCTTCTTCTCTTTCGCAGTCAGTGCCACTTGGTCATCATTCTTGATCGGTCTTGTCAAAAGGTCTTTTGGAATCTGATAGTAAGGAATATTCATAAATTTGATTATCACTAACAGCATTCCTCAAGTGATGAGGTAAATGGAACTATTGCAAAAAGGGGAAAAGAAGAAATCTAATTGCTGTTTGTTTACCTTTTCCATGCTTCTCTGACTCCATCCTTCCATCCATTGGACCGAGCAGCGCTTGTAGAAGGCAGGGTTACTTTTACAGTTGACAGCAAACATAGGATTTGCACAGTCCATCACCAGGACAATATGCAAATTGATTTGAATTCCTAGTAAAAAAGCAAAAACAAGTTAAAAGTTAAAGCAAGTAGACCAAAGTATATACAGGTGGACAGATGAGAGTAGCTGGCACCAGTTTAGCAGGTAGCTCAGACATGAAGAGACCCTTAGGGAAGAAGCGAGTTACTGAACAAGCTATTCAAAACCTTAAGCGCTTAGAGACTTCTATATAAAGTGTTACATAAGTCTAACTACATTACATTATTTCATTTCATTTCATTTCGTTTATTTGTCTCAAAAAATTAAAATGTACATAAACAGAAATGGCAAAGAACAATCACAAAAGTACAAAAAAAAATAAAATGATTATAATGAGAGTAAAAGTACAAAAAAAAAACAAAAAAAAAAACAGAGACAGGACACTCCAAAAGTAAAATCAATCACTGTCGAGTGGAGGCCCTTCACGAGAAAAACACAAATACTTACAATATAAAATTCTTCAAAAAGATAAAAAATCGAAAGATAAATTTTGAAATATAGAAAAATGTGTAAATATCAATAAATGAGCACATAATTTAAAAGGTATTTTGAGATATAAAAATATTAAGATAAGCATTAAAAATTATCTGATGCTGGAAGATCATCATTATGGTGAAAGGCAGAAAGAATTGAAAGGAATGAGACTTCTAGGAGACAAAAAGTGACTGTAGCTTAACCACCTACTTGACGCATAATAGTTTGCCAAAGCCCCTCGAAACCCTTCCTCAGATGCCCTGTCTCTTATCGGCGCCAGCAGGGGTTCAAGTTCCTCGGGTGTGTATAATCCTGGAACCTCTCCAGATGACAGCAGACTGTTGATGATCTCAAGGAACTGGGGATACACAAACTGATGATCTTCCAGCATCAGTACCACCTGCTCTCCTTCAATGCCTGTCAACTGCATCACCTGAAATAATAATAAACATAATAAACAACAACAGCCTCAGAACAAGGTTTAGTGAGTGAACCCAGAAAAATATTTATATAGCGAGATACTATCTCTTACTTATTTTATAGAGAAAAGCACAAAGAAACCAGCCATTTCTTATGATGAACTATATAGTCCAAGCGAAACTGTAGAATTAGTGACAAAAACATGCCAAATAAAGGAATCATTCACCTTAGCGCACTATATATGAGATAAAGCGAGAAGGAAATGAGGATATTGTTCATTCACGCAGGGCATATATAGGCAAGCTAGGGCAAGTCCATTATTTTTCTTTTATGCTCGAGAGGTAAGTTTCAAAGGAAACTTAGGCATTTATGTCCTAAAAGGGAACTTAAAATACATAGGTTCACCAAGGTAAGTATTCAAGAAAAAAAAAACAATTACATCTGCTCACAGTACATTTTATTTGTATTATTCTGACATTTACATACATAACATCCCTGTTAAAGTAGACTTACATTCTTCAGATCATTTTTAAACTGTTTCAATCCATAGTTCCTGGACATCTTTGGCGTGTAGAGCTGTGCGCGATGCATAAACGACACCAGATTAGCTGCAGTCCTCCTGCCAACTCCACTACGCCCAGCAAGAAGAAGAGAGCCCCCAGGCTGGGTCAGAACCCTGTCAACACGAGCAATGTGTTCAAGAACCTCACGGAATATAAGCAGATCCAACTCGCGAGTCTCACGGCCTAGAAAATATAAAGTTTTGATTGGGACTTTCACTTATTAAAAATTTAGCTTATGATCAAAACGGGTAAAAAATAAATACCACATAATCATCCCATTTACATTTCACTTTTAAAATATAAAAAATTTTATTGGGAATTTTTATCTTTAAATATTCAAATTACATACAGCAAATCAAAGCTGGTAATAAAGAAATACCACACTATCATCTTCATTTACATTTCACTGTTGTTCATTCACAAAATAGCCTTTTAAATTCCACAAATCAAAAGTTTTAAAATTTATATCTTACCATAATCAAGAACACCTTTCTCGATCACTTCCTTCAAATCCTTTGAGCTGAGCCGTCCAAGAGCTTTTCCATTCGGGGGCAGAGGAGCACCTGCACTGCTGCCCGCTTCAGCCCTTGCTCCCCACGTCACAAAGTAATTATCTAGAAAGTTATGGGGCATAATGAACAGTGAGATAGGAATAGTTGGAAGGAACAAAAACTGGATGGCAGTACAGAATATTGAGATTGCTGCCTTTAGTTATATCACACTTACTCTTGTATAGCAATCATCTTTAATCACAATTGGCATTTATTTGTATGTGTTGTACGAGTGGTATTAATAATTGCTTTATAGTTATGACTTTTAATTTGTAATGATGCTCACAGGGGAGAACTTGATATTTTTCATTTTGGCAATCCTTGGAAGGCAACATCATACTTTGTTTTTATGTTTTTCCAGAAATTAAATTTTAATTTGAATTCCATCAATCAATGAATCAATCATTAAATGTCTTCAAGAGAAAAAATCTGAAGCAGTCAACAACTCACCATTGAGACTATCTAAAATGTGTCCAGCATTCCAATCCGCTTGGAGAACTCCCATCAAGATGCTCTCGAATGCTGCCATTCCCTTCTCACCAACAAGTCGATCTCGGAACAGCCTCCTTGCCTCATAGGCCCACACCTCAAGGACATAGTCACTAGTACCCTCAGACATTGAAGCATTGAGGTCGTACCGTAGAAGAGCCAGCACCCACTGTGTCAAGTCACGAGGCGTAAATAGGTAATGACTGTAATCATCAACAGTAAATCTGGATCGCACCTGAAAAAAAAATTGAATGAATATTCATTTGATCATAATCTTTAGAACAAAATAAAGGTGTTGCATAAGTCTGAACAACCAAAAATATTTAAAATCTAGGGAAGGCCATTTTTGTATGATGGCATTTTCAAAGTATTAACTTAAAGCCCCATTCCCGGCAAAATTTCAATTTTTAAGAAAAATCTAATTTTTGTATAATGTTATAAAGATTTATAAATATAATACGGAATTGCTAGTTTAACTGAATTTAGACATTCCTAAGAATGAAAAAAATGTAAAATAAGACTGAAATTTGATTTTTTGTGTTCCACACGAAAAATAAATGCGGATGAATTTTTCATGTTGATTTTGCTACAGGTCGTGAGAAGAAATATCGTAGGCGCCGAAAACATTAGCCTATCCAGCGCTGCTAGGC
>NW_022718077.1:274405-295424 GCF_011630105.1 Anneissia japonica | reverse complement strand
CCAGTGGATGCGATCTACAACCTCTGAATTTGCCTAGTAACGATGAATTCGTCGAGAAAATGTTGAGTTCTTGTCATCTAGATTCTAGAACACATCTTGGCACAGATGAGTGAATCTGTTCTAGAGTTACGTTGTCCTTGAAATCGAAAGATATTTGAAACCTAGCTAGGCCAAGGTAGAGCTAATTATGTGCATTTGTGTACTTCTATAAACATCCAGGCTGTAATAAGACATTCAAACCTGCTCATAGACTTGGATCATAGAGCCAGCAAGTTGATGGACTCGTCCAGCAGATCCCCACACTACATGTCTCTCCAGGCTTTGATGGAGCACAGGTCTCAAGTATGCACTGTAGATGGACTGGAGCTCATCCTGGTCAGCATAACTGAAATTACAGTAAGTGATCACTAAATTTTATTACATATTCTTGTACAGATAATGTATGAGTTCAGCTTGATAATAAGCTCACTAAACTATGAACATTCCTTAGTGTTTGATACAATTTTTTTGCTGCTCTCCTTGTATTTACTGCATGCAGTAATGATCAATTTATGCATGGAATTTAGAAAAATCAAGCCATTATAATGATTGTGGATATCTTAAATGTTTACCTGTTAATGTTTGGTGGATAATAGCTCTTGATGGCTAATGAAGCATTAAAAATTGAATTAAATGGAAACTCACAAATCGTAGCAGTTTTCCAGTATAACGGTCAAAGTAAATCAAGAAAATTTCATACAAGCAATCTAGGAATATTTAAAAACCATTTCATTAAAACAGACATGACTTACCCTAAACAACAAATGCGTACAATAGATGTAAATCTGGAAGTGAGCTGGTGGCGTCCTACAGTGTGTCCTGCGTTCATACTCGCAACAATTTGAACTCCTTCCAGACCGACCCATTCCAAGTTTGTGTCATAAAACCCATTATATGTCAACACCTGAACAATATAAAAGTTAAATGAAGCTGCAATGCCAGTTTATAAGTAAGATCAATCCCATATTTCCTTCACAAGAACACCCCTTAAAAATAGTAGATCAGTTCATTCCAGAGCACTGTCTATACATGCTAACCACTATCTATGGGTATTCATTCTAAAATGGATGGTTCTATTATTTTTAGGGGTATTCAAAGGTTAAAGAACAAATGGCAAATGTCAGTAAGTATATTTACAAAATACAGATAGTAATGATATGCTATTTTATTAAATGACGCAATGTTTCAGTAAGGTGAGTGGACCTGGAAAACACAAACTTTTTCAGAAACATGACCTCAAAATTCTACTATCCATGTGAGATCTATTAAGATTTAGTTGAAAGCGATTACAAATTATTAAGCTATGGATTGAATAGTTGAAAAAAGAATCAATGGGATTTCATGGGAAGTTATTTCACTTTCCACATCCACTAAACAAATCTAATGCTTTTCACATAAAGTAGAGAGTAGATAATGACCAATCAAATCTTATGATATATCTACCTTATTAAGATTAATAGGCAATACACTGATATTACAATACCTGTTGTAAGAAAGCAGTGAGTTGACTGGTTCCCCACTTATCAGGCTTTGGTAGGTTCAGATCTTTGAGGTAGAGGACAAGGGTTTCAGAGTCTTTTGGCCGGTAGACGCGGCCTGTGTTTGTGCTGATGACCATGCAAGTCTGCTGAAGCTTTTGAAGGATGTGGGTGGGTGAGGTCTGAGCACTGCAGTGAACTGTGGCAATCTGGACTGATCGCATCTGAGAGAAGCAGTGTTTCAGTACCATCCTTTTTTGATAAAGAAAATCAATATTCAATTAAAATATGTAATAATAATAATAGTGTAGTTTTATATAGTACACATATCCATCTCATGTAAGATGCTCAGGGCGCTTGATATGTGGACTAGGAACTCGATCAATGACTTTCTTTGCCCCTAAGGGTCCCTTCGTGTCTGTGCTACCCGGTTACATGGTACCAGCAACTCTAGTCTTCCACCACAGGGCTGTCTGTTCCACTACACCGGAGTATCCCCCAACTCGTCTCAAAGGATATACTGGGTTCTTTATAGTGCGCACGGGCCATTATATACACTGGGCCTACGGTTTATAGTCCTTATCCGAGAAGACTTGTTCTACCACCAGAACCAAAGGCGAGCGTGCCATTTGAACCAGTGCCAATATTATGGATAGCTTGCGGCGCCCTGCTAACCGCCCGGCCATTCGACTAATAATTTACCACTTGATATTCAATGTTGACATATTTCCATCTGGTTTTAAAGTAAAAACAATGTTCTATGAGCATTTTTGATACTTCTAAGGTAAACCACACAATGCTGAGGCTTAGTACGATGGGCTAACAGCTCAATACGTTATGTTCAGTAATAAATATGGGCCTCACCTTTACCTAAGGTACTAATACATGCCTGATTTTTTCATTTTGTTTGCCATTTTTTTTTATTGAGATTTGTTATTGCTAATTGATGATTGAGTTGAATCAGTTTGATTTTTTATTTATTTATTTTTTTTTTGTAGCTAATTCAATGGTTGTGCTTCCATGCTGTATGCATTGCATTGCACTCACCCTTTTCCACAACCATCCGGGCCGACCAGTATGAATGGTTGACGGTTTTCTGGTTTCAACCATGGTGCAAGGTAATCAAAGCAACGCTGAACGCACGGCGTACTGATCACAGGTAGAGATTCCGACGATGAAAAATCATCTGCATTCAGATTTTCAGAAACCTGACGAAAATTTGAATATAAAAAAATGATCTTTTGCAGTAAACTTTTAAAATACTTGTGCTTTCATTTTAATCAATGAGACTTTTTTTAGATTTAAATAAAATGTTGAACTAATTTTAAATTGTTTTTTTATACTAATGTATACCTGCAACTCATATGACATCAAGCTCTCTGTGCGTTCATCATAGTACGTATCAAGGGGTCTTCTGGGGTCAGGGGGCATCTCTCGTGTCCAGTTGAAAACCTGAAAGGGGTATGAAATGAGTCGAAATAAAGTTGAAATAATCAAAAGACAGGTATAGATATAGCATACCATAAATCAGCTTTGTACTAAAAAAATGGCAGTCATAGTGTAAACCAAAAAAAATTAATCTGATATACTTAGTTTTTTTTTTCATAAATGTGCCACTTTGATATAAAGTTTTGTTCAATATAATTAAAGTGATTATAATAATGAATTTGGAAGAATAAACGATGATAAAAAAACTATAAAATTTTTAAGTATTCTATCAAAAACCAACTTACTTCTTTAGCAAATTCCTCACGAGTAGCTTCGTTCAAGTTACTTCCCAGACCTCTAATGAGAGACACGGTAAACTGGGGCTTACTAGCCACCCCCCACAGGTGGGACAGACCATTCCATATTACCCCCAGTTTACTGGTCTCAACCACAAAGTCATTCTTTGCTAATACCCACTGCAGACCACGGAAGAAATGATCCTCTATCCAGCCTTCTAGTTGGTTCCGGTTTTCTTCTGGGTTTTTCTTCATCCAAGACTTCACCAACTTCTTATCATCGACATCTTCATCACTGAATAGAATACAAATTTTTAATAATTTCTGTAAAGAGATATTCTCTATAGATCCTGTAGTAAGTAATGCTCCACATTTTTATAAAAATTTTAAATGATGCAATTTGAAAACCTGGGTCTTATTTTTTTCACTATCTTTTTATTTAAGGAACAGCACTAGTCCTTAAAAAAATAACATGAAATAAAAATATTTCCCTCTTATACACATCTAGATGTGTATAAGAGACAGCCATTAGGGTGTAATATGACATCATCATGTCAACAGTATATAATGGTGGGATAGCATTATCATGTACATATATGGGCAAAACAAACAAATTTGTCATATAAAATTGAATAGTTTGGACATGCCTTTACCTCAGAAATATCATACCCATCCTAGAGATGGTAGCAGGGGAGGCACAGCTAAGGTCATGTGTCTCAAATAAGAAGTTGACGTTGGGACCGAACTGGATACGTTCTCCCGAAGGCATCGTCAACAGTCGATTATCATCAAGGACCGAATTCAATGACTCAATCCATTCAGGGTCGATATCGCCATCACAGATTATCCATGACTGAACCTCTGTAGAAAAAAACAACAGATGTAAAAAATATTTAACAAAAACATGTGACATGCCTCTAATATGGTCATGATGACATCACATCATGACCATATATAGGCACATCATGACCATATATAGGCACATCGTGACCATATATAGGCACATCGTGACTATATATGGGCATATATCAGATATATCTGATGAAGTAGAGCACTGACTGCTAATGAGATGCAGATAATAAAAATAAGTTTTTGCTTTGAAAATCCTTCATTGATTGACCAGATAATTAAAGGGTGAGGGTACGCAAAGAATCTGTCAATTATTATTACCAATAATAGACAGATAAAATATGTTGTTTTAATTTCTTATTAAAGCCAATAACCTAAAGCTACTTAAATATAAAGTTAAAAACATTATTTAAAAATTAGTTGTTTTTTTTAAATTATAACACTGTAAAATCGTTTCATACCTTGAGGCTCCCTGACCACTTGTCTAGCACTGCTGGTCAGTACCCCATCTGACCATTCTCTGGTGTCCATATCAATGTGTCCGAGTAGCTACAAGAAATAATATAAAAATATTAGGATAATAATTATACTTTTATTATTTATTTAATATTTAACAGGTATAATAATGATATATTAAGGATGTGATGAATGTCTCTTGTCCATTGTGCTACTACTATACATCAAGCAATTATTTATTAATTATTTGTTATCTCATAACCATTCTGCCTCTCTAGGCCTTCAATTCCTACGACAGTCTATAGGGTTCATTCGTGATAACCAGCCCCACAGAGTGAGATTTGTTAGGTTTGCTGAGTGTGTTCATAGCTTAGCCAAGCAAAGAAATATGCCATTGCGATGTACTGTAGTAAAATCACCCCAGCTTTGAACTTTTTGCACACAAGACGTAAGAAAACAGAGGCACTATATCAAATTATTGATCAGTCGGGGATAGGAAAATTCAGTGCAACTGAAAAATGATGACGTCAACACTGACATAAAATTTGCATTATTTACTTTGATTAGTGTTACTATTGGTTTAATTGCATTTGAAAGTTTAAAGCCTTAATCTAATGGCCTTATTCTACAGTACTGTTATATGCGGGATACTTCATACTGCACACTATATCTACTGGATTGTGACTCATTTTATTGTAAGTATTTAGGCTACACTATCATTAACACACCTGGGTTCTTGGGATAGCTTTGGGATTCATCGTATACTGTTTCACCTGCTGCCCAATCTTGCCTAGAGCAGAACGCAACATCTTCCATGTGGTAGACTTCCCAGACCCACTGGGACCAACCACCACAACTCCTGTCCTCTGGCGTAGCTGTTCGTACAGCTCCATCGCTTTCTTTATCTGTGAAAAGAATTGGGTTATACAGAAAAAAACATAAGCAATTTTCCCTTGATTCATAAAAAACCTACAAAAATTAGTATAATAATTAACATTTTTAAATACTGAACTGTAATCTCCTTCAATATCACTGACTCGCAGATTAAAGTTGAAATTGAATGACTGTTGTTAAAAACCAAGGTTGTATGCTAATACTTTTAGGAAACTTATTCAAAAATTATATACATCATTGACTTGTTTTCATTTGAATACAATGCTTTTGGAGTGATGCTAAGTTTAGTAGAGTAGTGTAATATTCCTATCTTTTAATATCAGGATCCTGGGTTCTAATCTTCTGATACACCATTCCCTAAGCCTCATAAAGGATACTTAATGATGTATGCAAAACAGAAATCAAAAAGAAAAAAGTTATTATGGTACAACCTTAATAAACATCAGTAAAAATATTAGTATTTTACTGACAGAGGCCATTTACCTGTGTCTCCATGACAACCAGATTACTTTCTGCACAGACCTCTTTGAGAGCATTTGAGAGTTTTTCAAATTCTATGTCCTTAAGTTCAACTCCTGGGAAGACGTCCCTAACCAGTGCATCAAATCGTTTAGCATCGGAGAATGTCAGCTTGGAGAGTGTGTTCACCCTCAAGGCCTGCACTACTAGCTTACTCTCTTCGATTTTTACAGGACCTGAGCAAAAAATTTGATCAAAATTATCAGTAAACAATAGTTTTTGCACCCATGTACTCTAGGTTTGAAAGACAAACATACATGAAGTATTAATAGCAAGATATAAACGTTCCTTGAATATATTTTTAAGTCATGTGACTTACCTTTATCTTCTGCTTCATTGGCCTGTTGCCTAGCTTGTTGCAGCCTATTACCACAGCCTCGTAGCACAGTCTTCAAGGCTCTTAGTCCCCAATCATAGTGCTGCTGGGGGGTTAAAAGCTCCCTAACAGATAGAATTTTTGTGGGTGTTTAAAGAAGCTTTTAATTTATTAACAAAAATATAATTATATTTTTGCATTATTATTATTATTTATTAATTATAATCATTGTGTCATAAATTTCATCTCTTTCATCATCATTCTTCCTCATTGTTTTCATGATCATCACCTTCATTATGCTGATAATCTTTAAAATCATCATGTTAATCATGTCATCATGATCATATTAAGGTAATTATTAACATAATTATTGTTACCTCTGTCTTTAACTACCAACTTACTTGGAGAGGTTAAAAATGGCCACAAGTTTTCTGCCTAGTTCCTTTCCTTCTTTGAAACCCTCCGAAAAGAGAATGACCTCTGCAATCAGCTCAATGTCAGGCCGTGACATTGCCACCGGTCTGAATAGCTGCTTCAAGTTATCAGGAAGTTTCTGACGACCACCGTAACCTTTTCCAGCCGGGTTTAAAGTGATGAATATACCAGAATTGGGGTCAATATCAATCTGAAAATTTACAGAGAGGGCAGTTTGTAATCAGAAACTCATACTATATAGTACCATTTACATAAGATGCAAGATTCCTTGTGTTTGTATCTGAAGAACTGTAATGCAAGTTTACGTCTTTTAGAAGAGATCTTAAAAGCTCTGTCCTAAAACAAACACTGTCGTATGCACAAATATACAGTAATCATGATGTGCCTAAAATGTTATATGATGACAGTAGTTTTTGTCAATAAAATTTAATAATCTGAAAAGGGCTTAAGCCATTGACTCCATGTGCAAGTAGCGGCGCTGGTGGGGTGGGACCACAATTCGTCGGGGATAAAAAAAAATTCAAAAAAAATTATATGTATTTTGTACATTTTAATAGAAAATTGATTAAACAAGCCCTTGAGAAACCCCTAAATTTTCATATTTTCGGGGTGCTACATACCCTGGACCACTTTCGAAACGTTTTTAGCGACGTTCAACCACGCCCACTTTTTTCTCGTCAGGGACATAAGCCCTCCCATCTGGGACCTGGGACACCCCTGGGAGAAATCCTGGCGCCGCCACTACCATGTGCTATATGGCTCACATGCATGTTAAAGAAAGTACACTCTTTGGAAACGATCATGAAATTGGCTCTTAGTGTACTATTCAATTTAAAATCACATGCACTTTCGTGAAATACCCTTGGTGTGGTTTATACAGAATAAATGTAAAGATTACTGAAATTCTACCTAGGAGTTTGTAGATTAGTTTCATATACTGTCATTCATGTAGTGCCATATGTGTATTTTCGCGTGTAATGTGCACGTAATGAAAACAAACAAATGAGTACTTACTGTTCTATCAGGAAGTTCACAATTTGGTTTCCTGTTTTTCATTGTTGAGTTTGCAGGTTAGATTTATGTACTGTCATAGGTAGTGCCATATGTGTATTTTCGCGTGTAATGTGCACGTAATGAAAGCAAACAAATGAGTACTTACTGTTCTATCAGGAAGTTCACAATTTGGTTTCCTGTTTTTTATTGTTGAGTTTGCAGGTTAGTTTTATGTACTGTCATAGGTAGTGCCATATGTGTATGTTCATGTGTAATGTACATGTAATGAACAAACAAGTGGGTACTTACAGTTCTATCAAGAAGTTCACAAGTTGGTTTCCTGCTTTTCATTGTTGCTTGGATTGTTTGGATCTGCATTGAAACAGCTGACAACACAGCCTCCTCCAACCGGTTGAACTCATCAAAACAACCCCAAGCTCCACACTTTACTAAGCCAATGAAGATCCTTCCCATTGACTTCACATCAATACCCTAGATAGGTAAAACAGATATGACTGATTAATATGCAATTTTACAACATACAAAATATTTTAACCCTTTCCAGTCGTATGGCATCACGATGACGCCCTCTTTCACCATACTTTATAGCGAGGGGCGTCGTACATATGCCTGTATAGATTTCATAATTTCTTTTATAGCTAGGCTGCCCTCTATAGGATTGTTTGAGAGTAACGTAGGAGTATTTCTGTAGGGGGCGTCCTGTATTTAGACCAAATAAAATGCCTGTGCCCAGTAAAAACCAAACATTTAGTGTAGATGATGTAATTTCTCAGTTTTGGTACAGCCTCAGGCAATGGTAATGGGGCAGACTGGAGGGTTAAATTAAACAGTTATTTTTAATATTATGTTCACAGTTCTTGCTTATTTATAGAGATATTAAAGAGATTTTAAGCAACACAAATTAGAAATGTTTAATGGGCCCTAAGGACACATGGCAGTGCAGTGCCAGTAAAACCATGTAAAATGTTCCCTTAGTTTGTCAAATTCCCATGTGATGGGTTTCAAGAAGCCAAGCTATCAGACTCTCATTAAAACCAGAATATTTTTACAAGATTTTTTTAAAAATTTTATCAGAAACAAAACAGATCTCTTCTAAAATTAAGAAATTCTTTTATTACTTCTAAAGACTTGTCCGGACTATCAATCCTTATCATATATGGTCATGATGTGATGTCATCATGACCATATTGAGGCATGTCACATGTTTTTGTCAAATTTGATAGCTATGACAGGGCTTTAGCTAAATTAACATTACTTACCTCATCACAGTTGAAAACAAGCACTTGGCGTCCAAACAGTCCTCCAAGAGCCTTGACTGACTCGGTCTTTCCGGTTCCAGCAGGTCCGTACGGATTACCTCCCATTCCCATGTACATTCCTTGTGTGAGAGTGAGGTAGCACTTGTCAGTGAGAGGTGTGTGCACAAGTTTGGCTGCATTACCTATAATAAAGAATTTTTTTTAAAATATTTTTTTGTTTTTTAATGAATTTCTAAAAATTGCTATTTTCCCTTATTTTTGGCACCTGGGGGTTCCATGCCCTACTGAACCCCAGCTGCTTGAGTAACAGAGTCTGTTGTATCCCCATGTATTGTCATGATGTGCCTATATATGTTCATGATTTCAATATTTAGGCATCACGTGTTTCTGTCAAATGAACTTCGATAACCTGGACAGGGATTTAGTACATATCTTAATTTTCATTCATATCACCAATGTTTGCAGTGCCAGAATGGAAAAAAGAATAAAAATAAGAAAATACTTTTCCAGCTGTTCCTGTTTGACAACCAAAAAGAAGCAACTGTAATAATCACAATGGTAATAGTACAAAACAAACAGTAAGTACACTTAAAGTTATAGACTTCATCTTCAAATTTCCTCATTTTGTCCATCCCTCAATGGAATACTCAAGAATGCCCCCTTGGTGACATAATTGGTCACAAAAAAAATATATAAAACTGTAGAACTATAAGTATCGTAAACAATAGCTTTGTAAATGCTGCTTTAACTTGGTTGCATTAAAGGTATACCTATACCAGTACTTTGCATTCGTTATCATTATCCTGCCTTTCTACTAGTTGAATAACTCCCTGAATAGCGGAGTACCATATGAATAAAAATTTCGAAATTAAAGAGAGCAATTCATTAGGCTAAAAATATACAATTTTGTCGGAGCTTGACCCAGTGGCGTATCTAGAAGTCTTGAAATGGGGTCCTGATGGGTGGGGGCGTGAAAGTGAGTGGGGGAGGGCTCGATTATCAGTTGGGAGGTACTAATTTGCAACATAAGGTGATAACTACCATGATTCTTTTTAGGGGGTGCGACTGGGGGACGTGAGTAATTTTTGGGGGAGTGTGCCCTCTGCGCACCCCGATAAATACACTACTGGCTTGACTACAATCTGAATACGAATACATTATGCAAGATTATAATAGGAAGGGAATACAGTAGGTCTATGTTTGACAGCCTGCTTCATCTCATGAACCATGTGCTCATCATGAATATGTAGAATAGATTAGAAACATAGTCCAATTAAAAAAAACAGAAAGTAGTTTAATATTAAAAGTGACTAATTTAGTGATAAATATTGAATAAAGGCAGAAAGATGAGTTTCTAGTCTAATTTATCAGTCTTTTCCTTCAAAGGAAAAAAATTAACAACCAAAATAATACAATCTCCAATTTTTTTTAATGGAAGGAATAATTTTCTATAGCATTAAGCAACAAATAATAATGACATCTAATTACAAAGTTAAAAATAATGGGTTATAAACTGAATAAATAGATTTTTGAACTTCACAGGTTGAAACATATTCACATGACTGATTCATTAATTCATGCTTGAATGCACAATTAGAACGAATCTCAGCTGTTAAGATTCATTGAATTACAATATAAATACTGTACAGTATACAAAAAAGAACTTCACTGTTCGTTCATCAACAATGTACAACATACACAATATATTCATTGCAGGTGGGAAAAACCAGAAATGTTAGTGAAGACATTTTAGTGGATACGACTCTACACATCAGCTTGAGATTCAACCGAAAACATTTGGTTCATTGTAAAGTAAATTAAATATTAATTAAAATTAAAATATGAATTGGAAGCAATATATCAAAAAAATTCTTAGTTATCAGAGGCTTATGCAACACAGAAAAATAGGATCTAAAAATAGGAAGAAAAAATTTCTGTTGGTTAGATCAACTTAACACAAATACTATAAGTAGTACATTCATCTGATGAACTCCATGGTCAAAAGCTTGTGGAAAAATATGTTAGTCTGATAGTGCTGTTTGTCTTTCATTTACTGTTATCATCTAGACTAACAATTTTTTTTCTTTGTTTTTGTTTTCTATTATATCATATCAAAAACATTGCATACAGAAAAGGTTTCAAACATAGCATTATAAAACTATATATGAAATTATAATTAATTAAATATAAATAAATGTACCATGAGAAAATTCATTCCATAAAAAAAGGAAAATTCACATTCTAAAAGTGACAAGTAAGTTATAATAAATGTCAATTCTCACAATAGGCTTATTAATCTTTTTCTTTACCAACAATTTTTTTTTTAAGTTACAGTATGCCACAATACTACAATGATGTATTTTAATTGATACGTCACCCACATACATCTACATTTATCAGCATCTCTATGATTCAAAACAATTCTCAAAATAAACCAGGTATTTTGTAAAATAGTAAAGTGGCAGTACTGTATTTGTATGATTATTCCAAACCTTACTATTAAATTTTATAATTATTCAAAACCTTACTATTAAATTTTCTCCAAAAAAAAAAAAAAAAAAAATTTAGTCTAAATGGTAACAGTAAATTGAAGACAAACAGCACTATCAGACTAACATATTTTTCCTATTTACTGTAGACTAACACGGCTACCCTATCTACTTTCTGATAACACAAATACTGTACTAAGTATGTAATTAAAGGTGGGAAAAACCAGATATACCAGTGAAGACATTTCTGCAGATACTACGTGTATAACACATTAGCTTGAGTTTCAACAGAGGAAATTTGGCTCATTGTACGTAAATCAAAATAATTAATTGTTGAATTAGAAATTATCAATAGGTCTACTGAGTCTACTATAAGAATACTGGTAAATGACATTTTTGCAATATTACAGTACTACACATTTCAGATTCAACCAATGAAAACTTGGTTCATTAAAATATTAATTGTTGAAAAGTTGAATTTGAAATTATCAATAGATGTAGTGACTCAGCTATAAGGAGAACTTCTTTAGTTATCTGAGGCTTACGCAACACAATACAAAAATTCCCAGGATCTAAATATAGAAAAAGAATTTTGTTGCTCGGTAGACTTTACTTTACATCACTCAAAGGTGGGAAAAACCTGAATTATTAGTTGCAACATTTCCGCAGATACTACATGTACCATACATTAGCTTGAGATTCAACCGAGAAAATTTAGTCATTGAAAGTATTAAATATAAATTGTTGAATAGTTGAATTAGATATTATCAACAGGTCTTCTGCGTCTCCTATAAGAATAAGCAACTGGTAAATATTAACACTGTAAGCGATAAATCAAATATTTATTCTTATACAACACAAAAAATAGGATCTAAAAATAGGGGAAAAAAAGAATCTTGCTGTTGTTATGGTAATTGTGATTTACATCACAATTACCATACACAGTACATAATCAAAGGTGGGAAAAACCAGAAATATTAGTAAAGACTTTTCGACAGATACTACATGTACTACAAATTAGCTTGAGATTCAACCAAGAAAATTTGGTTCAGTGTAAGTACTACATTAAAATATTAATTGTTAAATAGCTGAATTATAAATTACAAATAATGAAAGCGATAAATCAAAAACTTCTTTAGTAATCAGAAGCTTATGCAACACAAAAATAGGATCTAAAAATAGGAATGAATCTCTCTGTACTACACATTAGCTTGAGATTTTACAGAGGAAATTTGGCTCATTGTACAAATTAAGATTTGATTCTGAATGGTTCGTTTAAGAAATAGCATTTGTAAACATAAAACTGTGATAGTTTTGTTATCTGAGGCTTACAACAAATAAAATTCCAAGACCTAAAAATGGGTGCAAGAGGAGACTAAATTCAGTGGATAGCTGGCTCTGATTTCACTAACTTAGCCATCAAGCACTTCCAGCTCCCTTAAAGTCAATACCCACACAACTGCAGCCATAATATTGGCGGTGGTTTGATTGGCACGCTCGCCTATGTTTCTGGTGGTAGAAGAAGTTTTCTCGGATAAGGACTGTAAACTATAAAGAACACACTATCATTCGAGATGAGCAAGAGAATACTCCGGTGTACTGGTACAAATGGCCCCTGTTGTGGACGACGAGAGTTGCACTGGGTTATAGGGTAGCAAGACACGAAGGGACCCTTAGGGGAGAAGATAGTCATTGATCAAGTTCCTGTGCACACATCCAAGCGCTTTGTATCCATTGGCAAAAATCACTATATAAATTTCTATATTTTACATTTTAAACACCACTGACAATGAAGCATTTTAATGGATACTGTTGGCATACTGGCGTAGGCAATCCTTTTACACAATTAGGCATTACTCAATATTATGACTATATAAACTGCAATATTTAGTTAGTATGATACAGAAACATACAAACATACTATTTTCTAAAATTTTGCACATTGTCTGTCTGAAAGATGCTTTTAGAGTAATTTTGATAAAAAAAAAAACCCCAAAAAAACCAGATATTTCAATTTTTAAAAAGATTAATCATTTTACTTTATAATTTATTCACAGGTCTATTTAAAGATGGCTACCAGGGAGTTGGATCAGTTTCTTGAAGATATAGATGAGAAGGTACTGGAATGTACCATTTGCTTTAACAGACTTCAAAATCCTAAATCCCTCAACTGCCCTCATACTTTCTGTTTGGCCTGTCTGGAGGACTGGGTTAAGGAGAATGGTAAGCTGACTTGTCCAACTTGCAAAAAATCACAACAGATCCCAAAGGGTGGGCTTCAAAAACTTGCTCCAAACATCATTTTGAATAATTTATTAGAAACTATGGAACGATATGAGAAAAGATATCAGATGAAATGTGTATGTGAAAAACAAGCAAAATACTACTGCCAAGATTGCGAACATTACTTGTGCATTTCCTGTAGCGATCATCATAAAATGTTACCAGTAACGGAATATCACAACCTACATTCAGTGAAATTAATGACTCGTCAAGAATTTGCTTTGCTACATCCTCGGTTGTGTAAGGATCACAAGGAACATTTGGAGTTTTACTGCACAAATTGCAGAATTCCAATATGCGCGAGATGTATGCCTATGCACCGCAAGGAATGTGGAGGGATACAAAAACCAATTAAAATTTCAGAAGCATTTCAAAATTTCAAAGAAACTGCTACAGAATTGAAAAAAGAAGCGGATGATTTTAAAGACAATTTACAAATGGGTCTTGAAGAAGTTCGTAAAAATTCTAAAAAATTAGAACAAAGTAAAGCCACCAGTTTGAGGGATATTGATAACCATGTGCAACAACTCAGAAAAAAAATTACGGAGGATGAAAATAAAATGATAAGAAACGTAGAAACAATGTACAGAAAGAAGAAAGAAATAAGTGAGATTCAAATTAATGGATTGAGCACAACTATATCTGATGTAAATACAAAACTGAAAGTTCTTAATCAGTTATTGAAGAGTGATGAAGCTACAGCAATGCAGTCATGTGATATAGTTACAGAACTGAAAGATACACTTAGGGAACAGCCACCTAAGACAAAGCCAAATGATAACGGAAAAATTGTCTTTTTAAAACGAACGAGTTTATTACAAGAATATAACATAGGACACGTAACCCAAGAAATGGCAGCATGTCTACGATTAATGCAAGGAAACAGTGTGACCCAAGGTCAACAAATTGTTGTTAAAGTAAACAAAACAAGTGAATTTGAAATAGACGCAAGTAAACTGAAGGCGACATGGACTCAGCCTACAGGAGAAACCGACATCACTCCAGTTAAAGAAGATAACAATGGAAATTACTTTGTGACAAGAAAATGCACAAGTCCAGGTGTTTGTAGTCTAGATGTGAGTATTGATGATGAACCAATCAAACAATCACCAGTGAAAATAAAAGTAGAGAGGAAAGGATTAGTAAATACAATTCAAATACGACTTAAACATGGTAATGTTAGTGATGTAGTTAAGTATGAATATGATTGCTTGCTGATTTCAAGTTTGACAAATGAATTACACAAGTACAAGCAATCAGGTGAATATGTTACTAAGGTTAAACTTCCTAAAGGCGTGGAAGTTAACAGAATGTATGTAATGAAGAATGGTGATATAGCATTTAGTGATAAGGGTAATAAATGCATTGCAATGATGCAGAGAGAAATAAGTGGTTTTGCAATGATGCAGACAGAAAAAGCTGGTCATGTGGTGGGCGAACCAATTGGGCAGGGAGCCTTAAGTGATCCACAGGGTATCCATGTGGATGAGTCATCAAATATTGTGTATGTAGCAGATATGGGTAAGAATAGCTGTGTGTTTATGTTTAAAATTGATAGTGGCCAGCAGATGAGGAGGATATGGTCACACAGAAAAAGCATTGATGTTACCTTTACAAGGGATGGGAATCTAATATTGTTGAATAACATCAGCAATCCATCTCAGAACATATTTGGTATTTTCAGTAAATCTCCGAAGTTACGGTACAAACCTGTATTAAAACTATTTGATAAGGAAGGAGAGTTTCTGAAAGGCCTTGGTATAGGTCTTGATAGTACTTTGATGAATTCACAAGGAGTTGTAGTTGATGAAGATGGCAACATCATTATATCAAGTGAACACAAACTGCAGCTATTCAGTAATAAGGGATACTTCATTGAAAGACTTGATAAAGAAGAAGATGAAATCCTCAATCCACTTGGATTATCCATAATTTCATATCATCCACGGAGATTTGCAGTAGCAGACAAGGGAAACAATACAGTCAAAATATTCAATTATTAACTAATAGCTTATGGCAGCTGTTGCTCACCTTTCTTTATAGAAATAATGATAAATTAACTTTCTATAAAAGTGTGGCCAGTTTATCAAATATTGTAATAAATGGTGTAGATTTATATAGCGCCAAATCCATCTAACATAAGACACTCAGGGCACTTAATATGTGGACTAGAAACTCAATCATAGACATTCTTCATCCCTAAGGGTCCCTTTGTGTCTGTGCTACCCAGTTCCCCGGTACCAGCAACTCTTGTCGTCCACCACAGGGGCTGTCTGTTCCAGTACACCGGGGTATCCCCCTACTCGTTTCGAAGGATGTACTGGGTTCTTTATAGTGCACACGAGCCATTGTATACACTGGGCCTACGGTTTATAGTCCTTATCCGAGAAGACTTGTTCTACCACCAGAACCATGCGAACGTGCCGTTTGAACCAGCGCCGATATTATGGCTAGCTTGCGGCACCCCTGCTAACCGCTCGGCCATTTGACTTGCTAATTGTATTAATATTGGTCATTTTATAATAGAGTAGTAGAAGCCCTGTTAAGGGGAAACCACTACCCCTTAATAGGGATTCTTAGCATGTAGTAGCCAAATGACCTAAGAAAATTAAGTCACAATCAGGGGATTAGCCAGAAAAATGAAATAAGCCATCCAAAATGGAAGCCAGTGGGCATGGCACTGAGCCGATGGACGGGCCACATCCATCTTTGGGAATCCTCACTGAAAACAATGTACATTCAATGAATAAATGTTTGATGATTTAGCTTTAGTTTAATGAAACATTCGATAGATTTGAATAATATAAAGAATTTGCTAAAGGTAGACCAGGCCTAATTAGTCTAGGCCGAACTGATTAGGCCAAGCCGTCACGGTTAAAGTAAAAATAATTGTAGGATGGCTCGCTGGTTAAGCCTATGGTCACAATAGAACTAAACTGCTGTAATTTGCATCAATAATTTTAAATGCAAATATAAAAAAAAATCCACGATACAAAATCAACATTCAATGTAATTATACCAGTAGAACTAAAAGTATATAATTGCTTCAGAATTTAATATCCATATATGATTACTTCTTTTTTTATTTTAACAATATTGAGCTTTCTTTTGTATGCACAACATAGGGTTAGGATGCATAGAGTAAAATGATTCAGAACAAAGGTGCAGGTTATAAATTAGAATTTCATGAACACCAAAAGAGGGCTAAATTTGGTTAGTTTGAACAAAGTGGCGTAACAGTATGGTCATTTAAATATTCATTCCATCAAATTCACATTGGATATATAAGGCCCAAATGGAATGTATGAAAACTTTACACCTGTAGGCCTAATACTGATGTCCATTTAAAGGATCACGATTTTTAAAATCTGGATTGATATTGATAGCAAAACTCAGAAAAAAGAGAAACCATTGTGATTCAATATTTTGATACGATTGAAATTAAGTTTACAGCTCAAAAATTGTAAAAAATATATAATTTCAATGAAATATAATAATTTTGTGTCTATTGTATTTATTGCAAGATAATAGAAAAAATTAGTGTCCACAGGAGTAAAAAATGTTGTCCACTTAATAGGAGTAAAAAATGTTTTACATTGAGAGTGTCCTCGTTCCCTTAAAAGGGGCTGGCTGTATTGTTAAAACATTTCACAGAAAAGTCTCTCCTTAATAGGGGTGCCACCTGAATAAGGGTGTTCCAGATGAGGGGTTCTACTTTAGTAGAACGTTGGAGAACCTGCTGTAGAAAACATAATCAACTACTTGGTATAGAAAATATTGGTAATTTTTAATTTAATTTAGTAGTTAAACATGATGATACCCATTGTACATAGAAATGAATATGTATTTAGGAACATAAAGTTGGTGGTTGGTAGTTTTTCTAATCATAAATGTTAACTGAGAATGATGAATGCCAACTAAAACTAACTTGTTGAATAGTTTCATCTGGTTTAAAAATATCTGTTATGGTAATAATAACACAATGCACGATGTTGAATGTACAGTACTCACTATAAAATTATTTCTTCCGTCCCCCGGATTTCTTCAGTATAAGTGATGTTATTGTGTACTGTTGGTTTAATCTAGTGTGTACATCCAACATCGTACATTGTATTATTATTATTCTATGTAAGGGCTGAAATGGCTAATTACAAGATGTTTCCATAACCATATGTCGTATATGGCCTTAACAGCAATAAATAGGTTGATGCAACAGATGCAACATATATAACATATATAAATGTACCTGTAATATTGTAAATTGAATTACGCAAGTATGTACATTTTATTGTGGTTTAGAAAAAAGAAATTTGATTTAAAATATTACTTAGATTAATATGAAACCGAAACTAATTTTGGTTTTTGAATAACCTACAAAAATTTTGTGAATGGTAATTTGTCTGTCATTTCTGTAAATATATACACACAAAAAGCCAAGATTTCCGATGGTGGGCCAACTGTGAAATCATATGTGTACTTCATAATTTCAAAGTGTATGCCTTTCAAATACTGTATATTTAACTTTTGTATTATAACATGTCTTGTTATCTTTTACTCATGAATGGTTTTGTAAACCGAAGTCAAACACTTCACAATACTCCACAAAGTAATATTGTAAATTTAAATTCTTTTTAAACTACAAAATAAAGGAAATGAGTCTTTAATATATGAATAAAACTAACTTTATTTGCTGTGTTTTGTACTTTAAAGCATAGACCAAGGTATAGATTTTCTTTTTCATGTTACGTTATTTGAATCAATGAACTAAGGACAAAAGAAATCTTACAATACAAGACTTAGGTTTAGAAAATGTTAGCAAGTTGGTTTAAAAAAATGGTTGGTAGATGTGTTGTATAAACAAGTTAGCTTTTTGTTGAATGAAATTTGGTTGTACAAATGGTAATATTTTATAACATTGCAAGTGCAAGTATTTCCTACAACCAAAGTTTTTGTTGTGTTTAATGTTAGCAAACAACAATGACAAACCTCTGAAACTACTTAATTTCTGAATGTTCATTAAAATTTAAAATAGTGGTGGAAACTTAGTGGTATCTTTAAAATTATTTTGTCTTTTCCATGAATGAAACTTCAAAGATGTATGCACAATATAAATGTACTGGTTTGGCAATAGTCTTGTTATTAGGGACTTTTTTGGGCGGACGATGTAAACGTTAACTAAAACTTATTACCCAACATGCATTTTGGCAGCCAGTGGCGTATCTAGAAGTCTGGAAATGGGAGATGCTGATGGGGGGACGGTAAAGTGTGGGGCTCAATGATTGGTTGGGGAGGGGGTGTCAATTCGCAAAATAAGGTGATTTTAGGTGATTTTTAACTACTTAAACATGATATTTGTGGGGGGAAACTGGTGGGCGCAAATCATTTTTGGAGCCATGTGCAGCACCCTGTGCACCCCCAACAGAAATTAAAACTTCCAGTTTTTATAAGAACACAAGGGGAGGGAGAAGGTGTGTGTGGTTTTCCTGTCCTCTGTCAGAAATTGGAAGACCCCTGTTAGGAGTGGTTAGATTCCCCGCCCTAGAATTTACATATTGGCGCCACCACAATAAGCCAATATAATCTGTGGGTGCTACTATTAAGGTAAATTTCAGAAAATCATGTAAGCATTTTTGAGTGTTTGAACAAGTATAGCTAATTTTTTTTTTTTTTCAATTTCTGTTTCACCTCGCTAGCTAGTGTTGTTTGTTCCAGGTTAGGAAGCACCTGATCAGAGAAAAGATCAAGACTTAACCGATGCTAACTGGAGTACATAAACACAGATCTCTGGTTGGCGGTGATGGTGGTGTAACCCCATACTTCGGTTTGGGTGCTAGCTTGGTGTTTATTGTTTTTTATTTTTGTTTTTTTTCCGGCTTTTTTCTTTGTGTTCTTGGTCCTTCAATATTGTCTAGCACATAGAGACCTCGTTTATTTGCACTGTATAAATCCATCTATTATTATTATTATCATTATTCAGGAAGCTGGGTCAAATGGTAGCTGACCTTCCAAACTTCATTGAAAGCATTTATGATTCTAGAGGGCAGGCTTTAAAAATTCTCTCCAAATATATGTAAACAATGATCTGTGTTAAATGATTTGATGAAATGTATTTTGAAGCATTTTTCTGCTTATCCTAGAAGGTCAGCTGATATCTCCCCCCCCCCACACATCCAAAATGAGGACAGTGAGTATCAGACAGCCAGGATTTACATTAATTAACTAACACAAAGCAAAACTGCTATGACATCACTTATGAAATCAAACTTTGTGAAAAGGAAGTTTTAATAGCATGGTCAGATATCCGCCTATTGTTCCAAGCTAAATCAGCCAAGGATGTACTCATTTGCATATAATGGGATAGAGTACAGTTATTTGTTTATATGAAGACATTATTTAAATGTTTTCACTGATCGCGTTAAGGAATAATTGTAAATTTCAATTCACACGCCAAGTGTTTGCCCTAGACTGGACAGACTTTGTATAGCCTTCTACAGAAACTTCTTGTATCCTATTATCATACATCACTGCTGTTCAAAACAACAGGTAAGTGATACTATCAAACATTTTCTTACAATTGGTAGAGCCTATAAATTATCTTCAACTAATCTAAATATCATCGAAATAGACATTTCATTTACTTCATTTCATTTCAAGGGTTTAGCCAGAAAAAAACAAAATAGGCCGTCCAAAATGAAAGCCAGTGAGCGTGGCACTGAGCCGATAGGCAGACGACGCCCATCTTTGGGAATCCCCAACGATTATTGGTACGAAAACAACGTACATTCAATCAATAAATGTTGCTTTTATCAAACTTAAATTTGATTTATCTTTAGAGTAATGTAACATTTGATAGATTTGAAGAATATAAAGAATTTGCTAAAGGTAGACCAGGCCCAATTAGGCTAGGCCAAGCTGATTAGGCAAAGCCGTCATGGTAAAAGTGACCATCCTAAATAATTGTAGCCGTCCGAAAGACGGCCGGATGTCTCGCTGGCTAAGCCTGTGTTTCATTTACTCGTTCATTCATCAATTACAGTAATCAACAATATAATAGACAAAAAAAAAACATTAAGATAAAATAAAATGATGAAAGGGACAACAACAAAAAAAACTCTGAAGAGCTTGTAAGTAAGTCAAGGTATCCGAAGTAAGAAAAAAAAAACATTAGGCCTAGAAAAAACAATTACAAATGCCAACAACAGCATGTAATATTAATAAATTGAATAAGGAAACACACTCAACACCACACACACAGATGCAAAAA
>NW_022718077.1:268753-274386 GCF_011630105.1 Anneissia japonica | reverse complement strand
GCCAATAAATTGTGTGTAAAGTTATAATTGTTATGAATAACATAATTATAAGTATTTGTAAATTTATTGGATTTATTGGATTTGGTATAGCACATTATACCGAAGTCTTCGCGCTTAAAAACATGATAAAAAGCGATGCAAAAGCAAATGCTACTGCAAACAAAAAGAATGGGGTTTTTTTTTTCTGTTCTGTAAGATTTAATAACAGGGAATTTTTGCAAGCTTACGAAAACGATAACAAATATGGTTACGTCATCAAATATTTAGATAACCCTATACAGCAGAATAAACTATTACGTTATGGATAAAGGATCACATTCAGCTAGTATCATCATAGTCAAAAAACCTTAGGCACGAATGACGTTAATGATAATGGCATATTCGTTATTGTTTTCCTACGGTTGCAAAATCCCCCTAATAACCTGTGCCTACAGACATAATATATCTTATAAAATGCCTCCAGTATTAGGAATTGAGTCATTGTCTGGAGAAAAAAAAAAAAAAAAAAATGTAAACAATTTTTTACAATTACTTTGAGAAAAATGAGAGTTGCCTCCACCCGCATATTGTGTGGTGGCATACTTTTTCCAGTCCTGTTTAAGAAGTTGGTTCTTAGTCACTAGTTTTGTATTCCAAATATATTAAAAAATACAAAACAAAAAATTATATATCTTTCAGAGGTTTATTTCAAGATGGCCACCAGGGAGTTTCTGGAAGATGTTAAGGGGAATTTACTAGAATGTACCATATGCTCAAAGGAACTTCAAAATCCTAAATCTCTCAACTGCCTCCATAGTTTTTGTTTGGCCTGCCTTGAGGACAGGGTCAAGGAAGGTAAGCTGACCTGCCCGACTTGTTGGAAATCGCATAACATTCCAGAGGGCGGGCTTCAGAAACTTCCTCTAAATACCTTTTTTGAAAACTTAATAAAAACAAAGGAAAAATTTATAGAAAGAGATCAGATGATATGTGTTTGTGGAACATATGGTCAGGCAAAATGTTACTGCCAGGACTGCAGGCATTACTTGTGCATTACTTGTAGCGACCATCACAAAATATTTCCAGTGCTGGCAAAGCACAAACTACGTGCAGTGGAGGATATAAAACCAATGAGTCAGCAAGACTTTGCTTTGTTGCATTCACCACTGTGTTCAATCCATGATAAACCTTTAGAGTTCTACTGTATAAATGCAGATTGTAAGATTCCAACATGCATTACTTGTGCATTTATGGACCACAAAGAGTGGGAAGGAAAGCACAAATCAATCACAATTACAGAAGCATTTCAAAAGTTCCAAAAAACCGCTATGAAATTGAGAGATGATGCAAATCATTATAGAGACATTTTAAAAGAGGGCCTCAGAGCAGTTCTTCAAAATGATACCAAATTAGAAAAAAGTAAAGAAACCAGTTTGAGAGATATTGAAAATCTTGTGCAAGAGATAGTAAAAAAAATCATAGAGAAAGGTGATGAAATGAAAAATGAGGTAGAGACAATCTACAAAAAGAAAAAAAATGTGAACAATAAACAAATGGATGAACTGAGAATAACTATATCTGATGTTAGTACAAAATTAAGTTATCTCAATCAATTATTGAAGAGTGATGAAGCAACAGCGATGCAATCAAGTGAAATGGTGATTACAGCACTGAAGGAGAGAATCAAAGAAATTCCAAAAACAGAGCCAAAAGATAATGGACAAATTTACTTCTATATTAACAAACATGAAATGTCTCTGTTGCAACAGCATTGTGATATCGGAACAGTAACACAAATGATGGCAGTAGACTCTCTAGAATTACGGGAAGGGAAAGATGTGACCCAAGGTCAGCCAATTGTTGTCAATGTAATAAAAAAAGAAGGTTGTGATATAGGTTCAAATCAATTAAAGGCAACTTGGACACACCCTACAGGAGAAATCAACGTCACTCAAGTTGAAAAAGACAACAGTGGTAATCACATTGTGACAGGAAGATGCACAAGCCCAGGTGTTTGTAGACTTGATGTGAGTGTTGATGGTGAACTAATCAAACAGTCACCAATGACATTCAAAGTTGAGAAGGAAGGCCTAGTTAATACCATTAAAATAAACCAAGAAATTGTTTCAGATGTAGTTATGGGTGAATTTAATTGCTTGCGAGTTTCTTGTCGCACAGAAGACATTTTCAGGTACAAGCAATCAGGGGAGTATGTTGATAAGATAACATTACCAGTTGGTGTAAAAGTCAACAGAATGTACAAGATGAAGAATGCCATAGCATTTAGTGATAGTGATAGTAAATGCATCACATTCATTACTATGGATGGTCAGGTGATCAAATCAATTGGTAAGGGAGAACTGAAAAATCCCAAAGGAATCCATGTGGATGAGACATCAAATACTGTGTATGTAGCAGATAAGAATAACAGCCATGTGTTTGACATTGACAGTGGTAAAAAAATGAAGACTTTACAATCAGGATGCAGCATCTCTGATGTTACAATGACAAAGGGAGGAGACGTGATTGCATTACGTGACCCGAAGAGCCTATTAGTATATTACAATGTTGGACATTATTGGTTGGACGGGTTTATATTACAAGTACATGATAATAGGGGTGTATTCATAAAAAACCTAGTCAAAGCAGATAAGATGTGGAAGCCATGCGGAATAGTAGTGGATGCGGACGACAACATCATTATATCAAGTGAACACAAACTGCAGCTATTTAGTAGCGATGGAAATTTCATTAAAAGAATTGATAAAGACGAGGATGAAATAAAAAATCCATGTGGATTATCAATAATCTCATACCATCCACGGTCAGTTGCAGTAGCAAACAAGGGAAACAACACGATAAAAATATTTAATTATTAGCTACCGTACAGTAATACCTCAAAAAGTCCATAGGATTCTTTTTATTTAAAACTGCAGGTTGGGCTTCTTTTCAAGATTACTTTTGCAAACTAAAGACAAAGTATCTTTTCAAAAAATAAATGCTGTAAATACTGGAAATTGCTACAATAAAACATAGAACAACTGAAAACATTTAAATCATAAAATTCTAACAACTGAAAACATTTAAATCATAAAATTCTTTTTTAATAAAAAAAAAAAATGCTCATGAAAAACAAGAACATATCTTTTTAATATCATCATCAAACCTGCTAATAACTATCTGTTTGACAATTAACCAAAAAAAGCAACTACAATAGAAACCTGCAATAGTAAAAAAAACTGTAAATCTGTACTTTTAAAGCATCATCCTTAAATTATTATTATTATTATTATTATTATTATTATTATTATTATTATTATTATTATTAATTATTATTATTATTATTATTATTATTATTATTATTATTATTAAATTTCTTCAATGGACTTAAGAGTATCCCCTTGGTGATATAATTGGTAAAAAAAAATATAGAACTATAAAGTATAGTGGTATAGCTTTCTATAATAAAAAATTAATACTAACTGTGAACTTACAGCGCAATGTAAAATAACTCTATACACTTTACAGCAGGAAGTGGGATGAATTATTTAACATTTCACCTAATTAAAGAAAATAAATGAATATCAACAATAAAAATGTTATTAACTTGATTTTTTTTAATGTTGCGAATAATTTGAAAATAATTTAATTCGTCTTTGAAGTCTTTCTTTACAATTCATTAGCATTCATACCATGGGTGTATGCAAGGGGTGGTCGGGAAGGTTGTACGACCGCCACAAAATTTTCAAAGGTGCACATTTTTTCCAAAGACATCTTTTTCTAGGGCCTTTTCACAATGACATTAATGAAAAAGCATTTATGAGGTACCACAAAGACCTTGCAAATTGCATGACGTAATCTATCGCAATTCTAGCAATTCTGAAAATAAGCCTGCACTTCGCTTCAAGCAAATTGTATTGACATTATAATCACATCATGCTGTTATTTCATTGTGAATAGGTCTAAAAATTATGATCACAACCCAACCAGAAAAAGTCCTGGATACACCCCTGCATACCTTTCCACTAGTTGAATACCATACAGACCAATAATAATAAAGGTTAGGGTGGGCATTTGATGATTGTATTAATAAATGGTGAGGTTGGTTGTGTTTACAGTAATAGCAAAGTTGCAACTCTTCTGATTAAAAATTTAAAATTCAGAGTTTTTTTTGCCAAAACTGGACCACAATATGAAAGAATACATTACACAAGATTCCAGTTTCCTGATGAAGTCCTCTGTGTAGAAGAAAGTTGAAAGTAAATAAATAAATAAGTAAGTCTTAAAAGTCCTGATTGTCATTTCTATGCAAGATTGTAATAGGAAGTAGTATAGCATGCTTGATTGCAGAGCACGTTTCCTGTCATTATTATTACTATGTGCTTCTCTGATATATGAATATGTATTGTCTATCTAAATTTGAATACAGTAGAACACCCTACCTTTGGGGCACCCCTTTTAAAGGTACAATTTTTGTATCCAAAATGAGGAAAAGTATATCTTTTAATGCAATGGCTAACCCTATTCAAGGGAAACCCTTATTAAAGGGACACTTTTTTCAGCTACAACTGAGAGAAAATATATCTTTTAATACTACAGCACATCCCTATATCTGAGGTCACTTTTTTGCTCCCGAATTTGTCCCCTATATTTTGGTTCTACTGTACTTGTGTTCTACAAAAAACTTATATAATGATATGATAAATAAATGATAATAATTACTGTGCTACTTTTAGAAATTATAAATATTTTTTATATTGTAAGTTTGGTATTATGCTACATATCATTTATGTATACATTAGTCAAGGTCATATATTTCAATAAATATATCATTCAATATATAGGATTTCATATTTGGTAAAAAGCAGTGACGTATCGTACGTAGGGAAATGCACATATGCACATTTAAATTGTATGACGCAAAAAAAACTTGCTCAAGTACAGTACCATCCAGATATTACCTACCCTTGCCTGCGTTATTTCCGCGGAAAATAATCGTGGAAAATTCGAGCGCCCGTATTCAGCGAGTGGTCCATTACGTAATTGTTTAGCATCTACTTCCTGTTAAAAGTCGGAACTCGCAGTATAAGTGCGGTCCACGTTGGACAGCGAGTCAAAAAAGTTGATGGTAAAGTATTACGTAATTCGCGGCACGCCCGATCTCTCTATTGTCAGGCGAACAATGAGCGAGTTAGTTTTGAGATGTAAAGTTATTTCGCTAATAGTCAGTAGTGCAGGTTATAAAATTTAAAGAAAACTGTGATATACATATTTTTTTTTTGGAACTGTAACATACTTCGGAGGTATAAATAGGCTTGTATAACCACCTAACAATTCCTATCGAAGTATGTTTCAATTTATTTACAGTGTTACTCATTATTATCTATGTAGGATCGGAAAACAAAATATACGGTATATAGGCTATTAATGTATCAATAAAATATCTAAGCAAATAAAGGTCAGAATAACCGATGTATTTTCTTTATTGAAGGTTGGTTACGGCTACAATTGAACTGGGAACGTCTGCTATCAGCAAGGTAGCTTCAGTAATCAACTGAAAAATGAAATGAAGTTTTTAAACTTAACATACAGTACTGTATTTATTTTGTAGTTTTGAAATAAAAGCTATGACCAGAATATTTTTTAACCGTGTT
>NW_022718077.1:262303-268334 GCF_011630105.1 Anneissia japonica | reverse complement strand
GACAGCATCAAGGGCCACCACCGTAACCTTCACCCCCCTCCCCCCGCCCTCCCCACGACCAGTCTCCCATTTTAAGACTCCCAGATATGCCACTGGTAAAGGAAATATCAAGAATCTTCATAGAATTATATTATTAACTGTAGTATATTGTTTATTTAGAGGTTTCTATTATGTGGGTAAATATACTTCAATAGAAACACATTATTATGTGTCAATGAACATCAAAATAATTCTAACAAAAGCATATAATCTGTAAATGGACCACTGCACAAAAAAGTACAAATATAATGAGCCTTTAGAGTTCTACTGTATAAATGCAGATTGTAAGATTCCAACATGCATTACTTGTGCATTTATGGACCACAAAGAATGGAAGGTAAGCACAAATCAATTACAATTACAGAAGCATTTCAAAAGTTCCAAAAAACTGCTATGGAATTGAGAGATGAAGTGAACCATTACAGAGACATTTTAAAGGAAGGCCTCAGAGCAGTTCTTCAAAATGATGCCAAATTTGAACAAAGTAAAGAAACCAGTTTGAGAGATATTGATAATCTTGTGCAAGAGATAGTAAAAAAAATCATGGAGAAAGGTGATGAAATGAAAAATGAAGTAGAGACAATCTACAAAAAGAAAAAAAATGTAAAAAATAAACAAATGGATGAACTGAGAATAACTATATCTGATGTTAGTACAAAATTAAGTTATCTCAATCAATTATTGAAGAGTGATGAAGCAACAGCGATGCAATCAAGTGAAATGGTGATTACAGCACTGAAGGAGAGAATCAAAGAAATTCCAAAAACAGAGCCAAATGATAATGGACAAATTTACTTCTATATTAACAAACATGAAATGTCTCTGTTGCAACAGCATTGTGATATCGAAAAAGTAACACAAATGATGGCAGTAGACTCTCTAGAATTAAGGGAAGGGGAAGATGTGACCCAAGGTCAGCCAGTTGATGGTAAACTAATCAAACAGGCACCAATGACATTCAAAGTTGAGAAGAAAGGCCTAGTTAATACCATTAAAATAAACCAAGAAATTGTTTCAGATGTAGTTATGGGTGAATTTAATTGCTTGCGAGTTTCTTGTCGCACAGAAGACATTTTCAGGTACAAGCAATCAGGGGAGTATGTTGATAAGATAACATTACCAGCTGGTGTAAAAGTCAACAGAATGTACAAGATGAAGAATGCCATAGCATTTAGTGATAGTGGTAGTAAATGCATCACTTTCATTGCTATGGATGGTCAGGTGATCAAATCAATTGTTAAGGGAGAACTGAAAAATCCCAAAGGAATCCATGTGGATGAGACATCAAATACTGTGTATGTAGCAGATAAGAATAACATCCATGTGTTTGACATTGACAGTGGTAAAAAAATGAAGACTTTACGATCAGGATGCAGCATCTCTGATGTTACAATGACAAAGGGAGGAGACATGATTGCATTACGTGATCCGAAGAGTCTATTAGTATATTACAATGTTGGACATTATTGGTTGGACAGGTTTATATTACAAGTACATGATAATAGGGGTGTATTCATAAAAAACCTAGTCAAAGCAGATAAGATGTGGAAGCCATGCGGAATAGTAGTGGATGCGGACGACAACATCATTATATCAAGTGAACACAAACTGCAGCTATTTAGTAGCGATGGAAATTTCATTAAAAGAATTGATAAAGACGAGGATGGAATCAAAAATCCATATGGATTATCAATAATCTCATACCATCCACGGTCAGTTGCAGTAGCAAACAAGGGAAACAACACAATAAAAATATTTAACTATTAGCTACCGTACAGTAATACCTCAAAAAGTCCATAGGATTCTTTTTATTTAAAACTGCAGGTTGGGCTTCTTTTCAAGATTACTTTTGCAAACTAAAGACAAAGTATCTTTTCAAAATAAATGCTGTAAATACTGGAAATTGCTACAATAAAACATAGAACAACTGAAAACATTTAAATCATAAAAATCTAACAACTGAAAACATATAAATCATAAAATTCTTTTTTAATAAAAAAAGAAATGCTCATGAAAAACAAGAACATAACTTTTTAATATCATCATCAAACCTGCTAATAACTATCTGTTTGACAATTAACCAAAAAAAGCAACTACAATAGAAACCTGCAATTTAGTAAAAAAAACTGTAGATCTGTACTTATAGAGCATCATCCTTAAATTATTATTATTATTATTATTATTATTATTATTACTAAATTTCTTCAATGGACTTAAGAGTATCCCCTTGGTGATATAATTGGTAAAAAAAAATATAGAACTATAAAGTATAGTGGTATAGCTTTCTATAATAAAAAATTAATACTAACTGTGAACTTACAGCGCAATGTAAAATAACTCTATACGTTTTACAGCAGGAAGTGGGATGAATTATTAAACATTTCACCTAATTAAAGAAAATAAATTAATATCAACAATAAAAATGTTATTACTTGATTTTTTTTAAAGTTACGAATAATTTGAAAAATACAGAACTTTAATTCATCTTTCTAGTCTTTCTTTAAAATTAGTTAGCATTTATACCATGGGTGTATGCAAGGGGTGGTCGGGAAGGTTGTACAACCGCCACAAAATTTTCAAAGGTGCACATTTTTTCCAAAGACATTTTTTTCTAGGGCCTTTTCACAATCACATAAATGAAAAAGCATTGATGAGGTACCACAAAGACCTTGCAAATTGCGTGCCGTAATCTATCACAATTCTAGCAATTCTGAAACTAAGCCTGCACTCTGCTTCAAGCAAATTGTATTGACATTATAATCAATCATGCTGTTATTTCATCGTGAAAAGGTCTAAAAAATTATGATCACAACCCAACCAGAAAAAGTCCTGGATACACCCCTGCATACCTTTCCACTAGTTGAATACCATACAGACCAAGTATTAAATCATAATAATAAAGGTTAGAGTGGGCATTTGATGATTGTATTAATAAATGGTGAGGTTGGTTGTGTTTACAGTAATAGTAAAGTGGCAACTCTTCTGATTAAAAATTTAAAATTCAGAGGTTTTTTTTGCCAAAACTGGACCACAATATGAAAGAATACATTACACAAGATTCCAGTTTCCTGATGAAGTCCTCTGTGTAGAAGAAAGTTGAAAGTTAATAAATAAATAAGTAAGTCTTAAAAGTCCAGATTGTCATTTCTATGCAAGATTGTAATAGGAAGTAGTATAGCATGCTTGATTGCAGAGCATGTTTCCTCTCATTATTATTACTATGTGCTTCTCTGATATATGAATATGTATTGTCTATCTAAATTTTAATACAGTAGAACCCCCTACCTTTGGGGCACCCCTTTTAAAGGTACACTTTTTGTATCCAAAATGAGGAAAAGTATATCTTTTAATGCCATGGCTAACCCTATTCAAGGGAAACCCTTATTAAAGGGACATTTTTTTCTGCTACAACTGAGAGAAAATATATCTTTTAATACTACAGCACATCCCTATATCTGAGATCACTTTTTTGCTCCCAAATGTGTCCTCTATATTGGTTCTACTGTACTTGTGTTCTACAAAAAACTTATATAATGATTGTAAATGATAATAGTTACTGTGCTACTTTTAGAAATTATAAATATTTTTTATATTGTATGTTTGGTATTATGCTACATATCATTTATGTATACATTAGTCAAGGTCATATATTTCAATAAATATATCATTCAATATATAGGATTTCATAATTGGTAAAAAGCAGTGACGTATCGTACCTAGGAAAATGCACATGCATATATAAAATGTATGACGCAAAAAAAAAACTCGCTCAAGTAGATGATAATCACCTCACGTCTCCCTACTTTGTGAGGTAGTGCCCTTCACTTAATCATCAAGGGCCCCCACGGCCACCACCGTAACCTTCACCCCCCTCCCCCCGCCCTCCCCACGACCAGTCTCCCATTTTAAGACTCCCAGATATGCCACTGGTAAAGGAAACAAGAAGAATTTGCATAGAATTATATTATTAACTGTAGTATATTGTTTATTTAGAGGTTTCTATTATGTGGGTAAACATACTTCAACAGAAACACATTAATATTACATGTCAATGAACATCAAAATAATTCTAACAAAAGCATATAATCTGTAAATGGAACACTGCACAAGAAAGTACAAACATATTGAAATATATTTTATATGTATTATAATACATATACATATTTTTTGTTCTACTGTCTAACTCAGCATTTTTGCATCATTGTTTTTGTTTTATTATTGTATATATTATTTAATGCGTATTATTTAGTAGTGTAGTCAACTCTGCTGCAATGGAATAAAAGTATAACGTAAACAAGTTCGCACTCCTCTGATGTTCTATCATAAACTTGTCTATGTATATATTTACATATTATATACAAACAAAATAAATTACAATGCTCAAATATTAAACATAATGTTATAATCATTCAAGCCTAGCCCTTTAACAAAAATTTCTTTTCTTCAGTAAAAAAAAAATTTTATAATGCATTTTGTATACCATGAACTTCACATTTACCAGTGGCGGATTCAAGGGGGCCCAGCTGCCCCGGACCAACCACACTAAATTTGTTATAATTATTTCAAATAATGGAGAAAAAAAGAAAATTATATTCAAATTGAAGTCTGAGAATGTCATTTCCGGCCATCTAGAGCCTGGTGCCATAACCTTATATTTTCTAACCTCAGTCCCAACCACAGCAGAGCTGAGGTCATCTATACCATAATGCCACCTTTATTTCAAATTTCTTGATCCGCCACTCAATCTACTAATATGGGCCAATGAACGCACAGTTCAAAATCACTGCACCTCTGGTTTCCTTGAATGCAAATTCAGTCATGTGACAAGATGCCACATCAGATTTATTCAACTACGTTCATAGAACATATTCAGACTGATTCAGATTCAAGTAAACAGGAGAATTAAGGTAAATATTTAATTATTAAGTGTACAATTTATAATTATAATTTAATCAATAAGTTTACTGTAAGTATGGTGAAACATATATCATTGGCAAAGCCAGATACGTTTGAAATTTCTGAATCATCTATTTTTAGATCCTGAAATTTTATTACCTGATGTCTAATGAAAAGGAATTTTAAAACTCTACTCAAGGGAAGCCATTTAAAACATTTTTGAATCTTTGCCAAATGTCATATATTGCACCAGCGAGCAGTTGGGGAGAAATTTCCTGCGGCTGAGGTTATTAGCACGGGCGGGTTGAACTCAAAAACGGATATTCGCACGGCTGGCTAAGATATATTGAAAATATATTTAAGACGTCGATTTTACGAATAGTTGATTTTACAGATAGCCTTTGCCCCTGATGACAGATTTAGATTCATCTTTATTCGTCATACATCACGCGCGTACATGAAATTATTTCCAGGGTAATATACACATCTTCATCAACCAATTATTACCATAAAAAGTTTACAAAGTGATAATGTATATTTTTCTTAATAAAATCAAGTTTGTTGTATTTATTTATTATAAATAGTTCTATCTTTTCTTCCATTTCTGGTATAATAATCACTATATTAACGTAATAAACCTAACTAGAACAGCCAATGAACGAACAAGGGTGTTGGGTTCAGCAACTTATTGAGATTGTGAATGCTAGATACATGTAAGCAACTCAATTCGATCTAACAACTAGAAAGAACACGATAGAAAGGTCCATAAAATATACAGATGTTTGAATAAGTTGAGTTAAAATAACGTTTTGTTATTAAGATTTACATAAACAAAGGCTAAATCTGCAGCTGTGAGAAAACAAGTTCTCGTAATCTCGAAAGCTCGAATGAGGGCAGCATAATAAAGGCAGTAGAATATATTGGCCAAAAACGACCGCCCATACAAAAAAGATTTATTAAACAATCAGATTAATCAAACAGTCGAGAGTTTCTTATCGGAGCTAAAAACAATCTGACTGATTAAAATATTACAAGTTGACCACCATAGTTTTGCAGCAATGGGGTATCTAAGAGCCTTAAAATGGGGGGGGGGGAG
>NW_022718077.1:255638-262292 GCF_011630105.1 Anneissia japonica | reverse complement strand
CTGGGCTAATGGGGCCTGAAGGTGAAATGGGGATGAACTTTTGATAAATGTAATCAGTTTTCTGTATTAAGTATTATGTCAAAATTTTTTAAAAACAAACAAAATGGACTGTGCCAAGTAAAAGAGAATGAATTTGATTCAAAATGGAAATTTGTTTGTCTTTTCAAAATTTAATTGTGTTTTTATTCTTGAATGTTATTTTGTATTCAGAATAAAAAATAAAATAAAAATAATTGATGTTGGTATGTGATTGTTATTAAAAATGGTTGCAGTCTCGCGCAATGGTAATGGCGCACACTGGAAAGGGTAATAATAATAATGCTCTGTCAACAAATTTTCTAAATAATAATATTAACAATACAATAATAATAATAGTAATAATAATAGTTGGACTTGCATAGTGCATCAAGCAAAAAAGTCTGTGCGCTGGGTGATTGAGCTCTTTGATAGTGGAATAAAAGAAAGATGCAGCCCTACAAGACTTAACCTATTGTGAAAAGCATTTGTGATTTGCCATATATGGGCATGATGATGTCATATCACACCCATATAAGGGCAAAACATAAATATTAGTCAGTCACGGTAAGTCCGCTATGTTCGCTGTAAGGTGCACCCTTTTGAAAAAAGTTCCGAAAACTAAATAAAAATACCTTATTATTCACAGGTCTTTGTCAAGATGGCTACCAGTGAGTTAAAACAGTTCCTTGAAGACATCGAAGAAAATGTCCTGGAGTGTACCATATGCTTTAAAAGTTTTCAAAATCCTAAATCCCTCAACTGCCTTCATAGTTTTTGTTTGGCCTGTCTGGAGGATTGGGTAAAAAAATCTGGAAAGCTGACCTGCCCAATTTGCTTGAAGGAGAACCCCATTCCTGAGGGCGGGCTTCACAAACTTCCTTTAAATAACTTTCTGAATAACTTACAAGAAATAATTGAACAACTTGAAAAAAAAGATGACATGAAATGTGTTTGTGGAATAAAGGGAAGGCTACACACTACTGCCAGAATTGCAAAAACTATGTGTGCCCAACTTGCATTGAGCAACATATTTCCGACCAACATATTTCAGACCACCACAAGCTACTTAAAGTGGAGGATGTGCAATCAATGAATTCTCAAGAATTTGTTTCACTACATCTTCCATTGTGTGACAATCACAAGGAGCCTTTGAGATTTTACTGCATAAACTGTAAAATTCCAATATGTACGTCTTGTACAGTAGTAGGCCACAGAGAATGTGAAGGAAAACATAAACCAGTTGAAATTTCAGAAGCATTTCAACAGTTTCAAAAAACTGCTACAGAATTAAAAGAAGCTGTTAATCAATTTACAGACAAAATAAAAGATAGCCTTGAAGCAGTTAATCAGAATAATACAAAACTAGAACAATGTCAAGAAACCATTATGAAAGATATTGACAAGCTTATGCAAGAAGTTATCAATACAATCAAGGACAAAGGAAATGACGTGAAGGATCAAGTACACAAAATCTACAAAAGGAAAAAAGATGTTATCAACATGCAAATGGATGAATTGAAAACAACAATATCTGATGCAAATATAAAACTGACTTATCTCAATCAGTTATTGAAGAGTAATGAGGTAGTAGCGATGCAATCAAGTGACATGGTGATTACAGCACTGCAGGATAGAATCAAAGAAATTCCACGAACACAGCCAAATGATAATGGACAAATTTACTTCTTTGAAAACAGTTATCACATTTCTTCACTGAAACAGCATGATATTGGAAATGTAACAGAGGAAAGAGCACCAGACTGCCTACATTTAATGACAGAAGAAGAAGAAGTGATCCAAGGCCAGACAATTAAAGTCAAATTAATTAACACAGGACTTATAATAGATAAAAATATACTGAAGGCAACATGGACGCAGCCTTCAGGGAATACTTGCATGATTCAACATGAAGAAACTGTCTATGGAAACATATTTTTCACAAGAAAATGCAAAATTCCAGGTGTTTACAAATTAAATGTGAGTCTTGATGATGAACCAATCAAATATTCACCAATGGCAATCACAGTAGAGAAGAAAGGACTAAAGAATACCATTAAAATACACCAAGATATTGTTTCAGATGTAGTTTTGAGTAGAGATGATTGCTTACTGGTTGCTTGTCAAACAGCAGACATTTTCAAGTATAAGAAATCAGGAAATTATATTGACAAGTCTACACTACCAGAAGGTGTGAAAGTTAACAGAATGTGTAAAATGACAAATGGTGACATAGCCTTTAGTGATTGCGGTAATAAATGCATCACAACCATAAATGAAAATGGTGAGGTGATTAAATCAATTGGAGAGGGAGAACTTACTGACCCACAGGGTATTCATGTGAATGAGTCATCAAATGTTACGTACGTAGCAGATAGCTGTGTGTTCATGTTTGACAATGTTAGTGGCCAGATGATCCGGAGGATCTCAAGAATGAACACCAATGATGTCACTTTTACAAAAGGAGGAAACATGACCTTACTACAAAACTTAGGCAATTTTAGATCTAAAATTTTACAACACCATGCATTAAAATTACTTGATAACAAGGGAAATGTTTTAAAACTCCTTGTCAGATCAGGTATTAGAGATGGTAGATTACTGAATTCACAAGGAGTTGTAGTTGATGAGGATGACAACATCATTGTATCGAGTCAAAACAAACTGCAATTATTCAGTAGTGATGGAACTTTCATCAAACGAATTGATAATGAAGGTGAAATCAACAATTCATTAGGATTATGTATAATTTCACACCATCCAAGAAGAGTTGCAGTAGCAAACAATGGACATAAAACAATACAAATATACAATTACTAATTGATAGCATACAGTTTATCTCAACAAGTTGATGTACAAAATGTTAGTATGTTGGCAACAAGATGAGTGTAAACAAAATGTTGGCATGTGGGCAACAAAATGGTATAACAAAATGTTGACATGTTGGTAACAGGATGGTTTAAACAAAATGTTGGCAACAAGATGGGGTAAAAACCTGTTAGAAACAAGGTTGTGTACAAAGTATTAGCTTGTTGAAAACCAGGTAGTATAAACAATTTTATAAACAAGGTGGTGTATAAAATGTTTAAGCAACAAGATGGTTTAAACAATTTTAGAAACAAAGTGGTGTACACAATGATTATCAAATTTTCGTTGACAAAAAATAGTGTATGCCCATATTTAGTCATGATGTGCCTATATATAGTCATGATATGATGTCATCATGACCATATTTAGGCATATTTTTCTCAAATAAAGTTTGATAGTCTGGACAGACCTTAAGTCAATCAAAATGTTTTATTGTTTACGGAATGATTTACTGAATTTTTACAACAGTATTTATATTCCAGTTTCATAAAAATCAAGCACTTATAGATATTTAAATAGGAGCACATAAGTTCAGCTAAATGCATTTATATATTTACTCTAATAAGTGATCCAGCCAAAACTGCATTTTTTGGTAACATTGTGAAATTTTTGTAATCATTTACCTTTAAGAATACATTGGTAAAACTTTAAAAACAATGGTGATTTAATTCACCTAAATAGATTGAATAACCCAAGGCAGAAAGAAGCGCCTAAGTTTTCCAGTTTGTTTATCAGTCTTTTCCTCTGCTCAAATGACATACATAATTGTCAGTACAAACAGTTGGGTTTATCGTAAATAATATATAATATTGATGTTATTAATTACTATTGTGACTTTGATTGTGTGATGTTCACTAGGTTGGTCTAACACCAATTATAACTCTTTTTTTACCATGGTTGGGTCAAAGGAGAAGAGCTTTTGCTTAATAAACATTTTTTAATGAATTTTATACAATGGGAGAAGCCATATGATTTATCACGTGTGGCTCGCACAAAAAAGATTTAGAAAACCTCTTTATACAGGCCTGAAAATCAGCTTAAATTCGTCTTAAGTCCATTTTTTTGCAATGTCAAATTTATCCATATTGCTTAGCTTAAAAATTGCTTAAAATTAGAAAGTCGATTGTATGTAATTGGCAACATCTAATTCTAAGATGATTTTTAAGCCAAGATTTTGCTAAGATTGGGTAATAAATCAGCGTAACATATTTATTAAGGACATCTTAACTTGTCTGAATTAAGACATTTGCTAAGCTGAGATTGATAAATCCTGGGCCTGGTCTAGTAGATAAAACAGTTTTTCAATAAATTATATGTAAACTTTGGTAGTCAATAATAATAATTAAGATAATAACAAAGCATGTCTTATATTAATAGCATATAATAAAATACAGTTGCCTCTAATGTGCTTAGTATTTACAATTATAAATGGTCTATTTTTTAAAAGGGACTTTTTGAAGTTCAAATATAAGATCCAATGGCTCACTATTTAAGCAGTAATAAAAGCAAAAAGTAGTAGACTAGTTGAGATTTTTTTTTACCACAAGCTTTCATGACAGTATGTCTATTCTCATGAAGTACTACTTACATTAATATTACTTACTTTTTTTAACTATTTGTGAAATTGTAAAACTCTCATTTTAAAACGAAGCATGGGAAAAGCTAATAAGTCTAGAATACAACCTAGCACTTTTTGAAAACCAAATTTACTCTTTTCATAACGTCCAACAATACAAGAGTGGAGTTGAATAGCTTGGTGGTGAAGATGCTTGCCTTCCAACCCCAGGGTCCTGGGTTGAATTCCTGTCACGTATAACATGATTTTTTTTCTTATGACCAAAACAACTCCAATCCTTAAATTTATGAGACTTTGTTTGTGTAGAGTATCTTGTGTTTATGTTTTGTTTTGTGAAATGATATGTCACTTTGAATAGTAATTAAGTTTGCTGCTTGGCATCCTTGTTTTCGACCCAAACCAATTAAAAAAAAAAAATGTTTTAAATTAAAAAAATATTTCTTAAAATGATTTAAAAAAAAACAAACCACTATAGCGTTTCTATTTGTGATGAATTTATTACCCTTGTAATTGATAATTATTGAAAAATATAGACTGTAAAGGACCTATACTGTACTTGTATAATGTTTCCTTATTGGCTTTTCCACTACAACACATTTTAATAGCTAAGTCTCAGTGACCCAGTTGGTTAAGACATCTGCATCAGTAGAAGATCCCAGTTGGGGCGATTACACTTGCAGACTCCTCTTCCTGACCAAATTCATAAAGCATTCCCACAAATTTATATATTTCACATCTATAATACTTTATATTGATCATTTTTTAGGTACTTAGCTTACAATGTGTGTTTTAACATTATGTCGTATATTATGTTATATTTACATTTTGTATTTCATATATTGATAATTATATAATTGGTTTTGTTTATTACTGGAAAAATTTTCTTGAGAGAGTATTAAAAGTACAACCTGGTTTGATGTGAATTAGTATACAAATATTGAATGCTCTAGATTTGGTTTCTTTCTTTATTATATGTATTATAAACAAAATTCATATCTTCTATATAAAATACTTTATATTGATAATTTTTATAGTATTTTACTATGTATGTTTACCATTAAGTACCTATATTATCATGCTATATTTACAATTTTATATCTCATATATTGGATTGTTTATAATATTGTAAAACATTTCTTTTTAGAGAGAGTATTATACAAATACAAACTGGTTTGACGTGAATTAGTGTACAGATATGGGCTGCTTTAGATTTAGGGAACATTTATGATTGTCCTCAAAAAATACAAAAGGAATTTCATCTTCCATTGGCAAATGCTTATGTATAACTAAAATATATATTTCCATATTTATAATAAGCAATTAATGACAGGTTTTGAGTACACTATAGGAAATAGAAGCCAAAGGAGCCATATTTCCTGAAAAATTGCCTGAAGCCTGCAGGACTGAAGGCAATTTTTGAATGAAAGCACAGGTCTTCACGATACTTGGCGATACAGAGATGAATAAATTGATTGTAGTTAATAAAGTTCATTAGGGGTTATTAGGTAGGCCTAACCTCCTTCCTGGTAGACATTTGTGTAATAGATTCATATGTTTTCTAAACATTATTATGAATTATTTCAGCAACGCCTTATTTTTTTTCAGTTCTTCAGTTTTTCAGTCAATCTTGTTATCCCATAACCATTATGCATTTCTAGGCCATGCCTAGGGCGGTTTAGGCTTCATTCGTGCTAACAAGCGCTGTAGAGCGAGAATTTTTAGGTTCGCTATGTGCTTTCATAGCCTGGCCTAGAAACAAAATATTCGATCGCATTGTACTGTAATAAAATCACCCCAACTTTGAGCTTTTTTGCACATAAAAAGCAAAAAATCGGAGGCACCATACTGATTAGTACTCAGCCAGGAATAGAAAAATTCAGTGCAAATAAAAGTGATGATGTCAACTGACCTATAACTGACTTACTATATATATTAATAATTTTTTTAGTACTTAGTTTACTATGTGTGTTTACCATAAAATATTTACATATCTTATATTCGTATTGTTCATAGGATTTGAATTTTCTTTTGAGTATTATACAAATACAGCATGGTTTGTTATGAATTAGTATAAAAATATTGACTGTTCTAGATTTGGGAAACCTTTCTGTCTTTCTTATATGTATAGCTAAAGACATATCTTCCATATGTATGTGTGCATGTATATATATGTATATATATATATATATATATAT
>NW_022718077.1:213017-255563 GCF_011630105.1 Anneissia japonica | reverse complement strand
AGATGTGTATAAGAGACAACTATTATTAATTGTGTACTGTGAAGAAAAAACATCAAGTAAACAAAGTTTGATTCCGTATTTTTCAATTGTGTTATCAGGCGTACAGTACTAGCACAGGAGAAATTAGTATGTATTTGTTTACAACCAGGGGTTCATCAACCGCTAAACCCCATTCTTGAACAGACATTAGGCCTAAAAAAAAAACTTGTTTGTTTGCCGTCATCCGCCGCCCTCAAGTCCCGAAAATTAAGGGCAGGTTTTTCTTTTTTTCCTAAAAAGTTTTTTTTTAAAGTTTAAAAGATCAAATGAAAACCACTTTTTCATCGATTTTGGCACAGATCCGTGTTGTAAGGAAATTTTTACTATTTTAAATTTTTTTTAAAACAAAAATATGATCTTTTTTCCGTAAAAAAAATGACAATCACACAGTTTTCACGATGTTTCTATGATTTTACAAAAAAAAATTTTACAATGCGACAGCAAACAAATTTTTTTTTTAGGCCTTATCAACTGAACCAAATTTCATTCTCCACATGAGAAAGGACTACAAAATTCATAACGTTCCCGAATGCCTGGCGAGAATTTGCAAAGCTATCGATTAACAGAAATGGAATGTGGTGATACATTGGTTACATAGAGAAAATAGGTGGAATACACAAAAAAGGCCTGTACCTCTTCTCTTAAGACTCAGAGCTATACTACACCACACTAAGATGCTTTGAAAATTCTCTGGATTACAAATTTTCTTACTTACAAACTCTGTTCTGGGAGTTACTGTACTGTTAATACTACTGTATATGTTCATTTGAAAGCCGATGAATGACTTAACAATAAACTTGAAGTTGCCAGTTATATAAAATATAATTTTAGTTTCATCAATAACAAATCAAGCATAATTCAATTGTAATGATTTATAGTACTGTAAAGCACTGGTGTACTGATTGCAAAAAATATTACTATTTATTGAAACAAGGTTTGTACGGATTAATGGAGACAGAGTAATTAAAATTTGCCAGTGAAAAAGCAAAATAAAAAAATATGTAAAACAAATTGATAATATATATAACAATGGTTAACTTATATAGCTTAACATTAAATGTAAATACAAAAGGATCCAAGAAAGTAATATTTAATCTAACCCTAGAAATATACTATTACCAAACATTAAAACTAAATATTCAACGTTATAAACATTTGATGAATACATTTTCAATATTTAAGTAAAGACAAAAATTGGTCATAAGCACTATCAACTTAAGGAAAAATGGCTTGGAGATGTTTTCGAAAATAAGCAAACTATAATATAGGTTACAGAATATAGGCCTAGTTTTGTTTGTGGCTTGTTCTGTTGACTTTGTTTCGTCAATAGTGTTTGAACTTCATTTCATTTTACATTGTTAATAAAAATTTGCACCAAGACCATTGCTCAGAAAAACACAAAGGACACCGTGTTTATTATATGTGGCAAAGACAAGCCAAACCAGTCACTCATCGGAAAAATCAATTTTTAGTTATTAATACAGGGTTTAACAGTAAAATGAGAGCTACAAAATGGTAAAAGAATCATTTAAATCCGACACTTCGTTATGAAGTTCCACGAGTTTAAACATACAGCTGTTTAAAGAACAATATTTGAGAAATCAGCCTTCAAAGTTTACGATTTCGGGCATTTCTTAGGCAGAAACCATCACCAAATCGTTAAAAATTGTTGTTTTAACATTGAAAATGAGGAAAATAACAGCATAGCATGATATATAGATATATAAAGGTTAGTTTAGTGCAATAAAATAGATTTCCAAAATTTTGAAATTCCAGCATGTTTTGGCCATTATCGCCAAAACAGGATTTGCGACGAGTGACTGGTTTGGCTTGTCTTTGCCACATGTACAGTAGGTCATAGTTCTCTATCTAAAAGGTAATTTTACGTTGCTTCTATGTTTGAGAAAGTTTGGAAGCAAGCATTATATAGAGAACTATAAACATTCCATAAAGATACTAAATAAAAAATGACAATGTAATATTGTACCCTCTTGTGTTGGCAGACTTAAATACTAACAGGAACACCTGTCATAGGCTAGATATAATGTGTGCTCTTGTAGAATAGTTAGTCAAGCTGACCTGAGCAGAGGGTACACAACAAAGCTAATCTAATTCACAAAACCAACTATTTGGATATACATTAATATTTTATTGTGTATTCTAGTCAAGGATTGGATTGGATTGGATTTATTCGGTGAAAACACCAAGGATAACCCACAAAAGTCTAGAAGAAGACTTATTTCCAGTGGGGTCCTTCTGGTGGTGATTGGGCAGTACACAGGGAGACAATCCCCTACGTAAATCGGGGGATTCGTAAAATAGAGGTTGGGTTAAATTTGTGGTAACCTTTGACCTAATATGTACATAACGCTCATTAAACGTATGTATGAACGAATGATGTTACCTAGGTTAGACCTAGCCTCTAGGCCTACGAATAAAACCATTTGTTTAGTGTTTTTATTCATCACTTTAAGATGTCATAATAAAGTGTTCAAATAAAACCATGTGTCTAGTGTATTAATTCATCACTTTATATCTTTTATTTAACAAAAAAACATGAAAATATTGTAAGATTACTTGGGAACTTGGGAATTCCCCTTCATGCCTATTCTAAACAACAGAGCTGTGGTGTTGTCTGGGCCTGTTGAGACAAACTAAAACCATGTGCGCTTCACTGGGCGAGCCAAACAATTAGCGTTCGTGTACGTGAGACAGCAACCATGGGCAATGCACTGGGCGAGCCAACCAATTTGCGTTCGCGTACGAAACTATGTCTATCCAGCTTTGTGTAAAAAAATTGACCAGACGAGATTTTCCATGGTTTGCCACACGAAGCTAAGGAGGAAAGCAATTATTTTGAGCACCATCGGTAGTTGTTCATCTCACTCAGTTCACGTGGTTTTAGATTACAACCCGATATTAGACTCAATCAACGTTGCTGTTTAATGAAAATACGTTGCATTATGGTTTGTTTATTGTTATAGTTAATTGTTATAGCCTTTTTACTTATGGTTGCTCTGAAAAGGGCCGTTTGTTTTGAATATTTTTGGGTTTTTTGATGACATCATCGTCGATACGAGGCGTACGTAAAACCAAGGGTTCGTATAACTGGGGTACATAAAAACGAGGTTCTACTGTATTGTTGAAGTATAATCAACAGTGATCAACAATGCTCTCTAAATTTTAGGTATTTGCTGCCCTCTACATAATGTAAATTTTTCAGTTGAACACACACATAAGATAAGTGACACACACACTGTAAATTCCATTTTTGCTGTGACTGGGGACATTTCAGTACCAATAGACTTTAGCTCAAAGTACCAGTAGACAGAGAAATTAAGGTAACTATTTTGATTATTAAGATTTTATGGTATTAATAGGTCCATTGTATGTACTGTAATGGTGTAAGTTAAGTAAAGAGAAGCAACTAAAATTGAAATAATTTATTCCAAGTAAACGTCACAGAGAGGTTAACCAATAATTTGCAGCTTCATTGTGCTCAATTGCATATGGGTGTGGTCCATGACTACCTAGCGGCCGTAAAGAGGCACTTATAGTAGCTACAAGTTCACATCATTCCACAACAGGAGCTAAAATGAACCATAACATCGGGGTAACCCCTACGCTTCCGAATGATGCTATGGGTTGGTTCTACCAACCGAACAATGTGCGAGGAGCAGCTAGAACCAGCGCCGATGTTAAGGCTGTAGTCAGTGGTGTCCCTGCCTTTTTGCTCAGTCTCTCAACTTAAACGTTCCTATATTTTTTAATAACACACTTTTTTTTTATATCTTTACTATCCTATGTTTAATAAACATGGAAAACCCATGGTAAAATATAAATAATTTGCACCCACAATTTATATTCTGTAATTTAATTATATTTAGCTTTAGGCACTAGGGCCAACGATACTGTATGCCAAACAGTAAGCTATTAAATCACTCTTCAAAGTGGCAATCCTGTCACAAGACAAATGTACACACAAGATGCTTTACATAGACTAAGTCTCATAATGAGGTTTAGGGAGTGGAGTTGTTTTGGTCGTGAGAAAAAATCCTGTGACAGGAATTGACCCTGGGATTGGAAAGCAAGCAACTCCACTCCATCATTTCTTTTTCATATGCCCTGGTACAGAAGCAAATGTGTACAAATTTTAGTTTGTTCACTAGTATTATTCATAAATCATATTCACTGTTTTTTTTTTTTTTCAAGATGGATAAGGCAAACTCATTTGTGGATGACTTGCTAGGAAACACAGAACAACAAAGAGATCAGATTAAATGTGTTTGTGAAAATGAAGCAAGATACTACTGCCATGAATGCAGAAGATACCTGTGCACCAATTGTAGTGACCATCATACCAAATATCCACTGATGGAAAATCACAAGCTACAAACATTAGGTGATATGCAATCAAAAGCTCCAAATGACGATCTGTCAGTGTTACAGCCTCTGATGTGTTCTACTCATAATAAAACTTTGAAATTTTTCTGTGAACAAAGAAAACATCCAATATGCGAAGAGTGCATAAATGCTAACCAAAACCCTATCCCAATTTCAGAGGCTTTTGAAGAGTTTAAAATAAGCGCTACAGAATTGAAAGAAAATGCCAAAGATTTTATAGATAACTTACAAAGAGGTGTTAATGGAGTTCGTCAGACTGATACCAAATTAGAAGAAAGTAAAGAAACCTGTTTAAAAGATATTGATGATATTGTACAAGAACTAATCAATAAAATCAATGAAAATAAGGATGACATGAAAAATAAAGTACAAACAATCTACAAAAATAAAAAAAGGGTACTCAATATGCAAATTTCTGAATTGACAACAAAAATATCTGATGTAAAAAAACCACTGGCACGTCTTAATATGCTTTTAAAGGGTGATAAAACTAAAGCTATGCATTTGAGTAATAGAGTATATGAAGGACTGATAGAAAAACTTGATAGATCAACCTACACAAAGCCAAATGATGATGGAAAAATTTACTTCTTCAAAGACATTTCTTCACTGCAGTGGCAATGCAATATTGGAAATGTAACAGAAACAATGGCAGATCATCTAGCATTAAAAGGAGGAGAAGATGTGACCCAAGGTCAGCCAATTGTTGTCAAAGTATGCAAAACTGATGAATATGAAATAGATGCTAACTACATGAGGGCAACATGGACACAGCCAACAGGAGAAACCACTATCACTCAAGTTGAAGAAGATGGCAATGGAGGTCATGTTGTTACAGGAAAATGCACAAGCCCAGGTGTTTGCACACTTGATGTGAGTGTTGACAGTAAACCAATTAGACAGTCACCAATGAGGATAAAAGTAATTAAGGAAGGACTGATACATACTATTAAAATAGAAGAAGTCACTGTTTCAGATGTAGTTTTCTATGATGACAATCGCATGCTTGTTTCTTGTCAGACAAAAGACATTTTCAGGTACAAGCAATCAGGAGAATATATTGAAAAGGTTACTTTATCAGAAGGTGTAAAAGTTAACAGAATGTACAAAATAAAAAATGGGGGCTTAGCATTTAGTGATTGTGGTAATAAATGTATCGCATTAATTGATATGAATGATCAGGTGGTTAAATCAATTGGTCAGGGAAAACTGACAAATCCCAAGGGTCTCCATGTAGATGAGTCTAATGTGTATGTAGCAGATTGGAATTGTATCTTTGTGTTCAACATTGATAATGGCCAAGTTATCCGGCGTATACAGCAAGAACGTAATGTCCCTGATATTACTCTTACCAAAGGAGGAAATGTGATTGTATTATATGATCAGAATAGTAATTTCACATATTACAACAATACAAAAGAGCAATGTATAATACAAGCACTTGATAATGAGTTTAAGTTTCTTAAAAACATTGTCAAAGCAGATAGGATGTGGAAGCCACGTGGAGTTAAAGTGGATGCGGATGACAACATCATTATAGCCAGTGAACACAAATTGGAGCTATTCAGTATTGATGGAATTTTCATCAAAAGAATTGATAAAGAAGATGATGGAATTAACATTCCATGGGTATTGTCTATTGCAAATTATCCCCGGAGAGTTATAGTAGCAAACAAAGGAAATACAACAATACAAATATACAATTATTAATTGTCATAGAAAATATTGGCAACTTGGTTGTATAAAATTTTGATAGCTACTTGGTTATGAAATGTTTGCAAAAAGTTGGTATACCAAATGTTGGTATCTTTGTTGTAAAATGTTGGTTTGGTTTTATAAAATGACGGTAGCTTTGGTTATGTTTTTGTGTATGCAAGTAGTTAACTTGGATGGCCATGGCTAAAAGACAGCAGCTTTCTCCATGGTACAGTATGAATTATTGGCAGCAAGTTGTGTGCCAAAAAGCTGGTATCTTTGTTAACGTAAGTAACTTGATACTAATAAAATGTTGCTAGCTTGGTTGTGTTTTGTATTTGTAAAATTTGGTGTACCAATTAGAGTTAAATTGGAGGTAAGTTTGCATCAATTTGGTGTACCAGTGTTGATAACCTTGTAATGTATAATATGTTGAGTGTAATGTACAAAATGTTGAAAGGTTGTTTTTAAACAATGGCGAGGTTGTAAAATTTGTTGGAGATTGTGAAATCAAATGTTGGTAAATTAGTTGAATAAAATTTGGTGGTTCACAACTTTAATGTATAAAACGTTGTTTTTAAAAATATATTGTTTTTCTGTTGAATGTAAGTTGATGAAACAAAAAATTTGCAGGTGCAAAACTAGTACCTAAATTAGGGAAACACCTCAATTAAGGGATTAGGACCACCATAATTATAATTATATTCAATATACTCATAGTTTTAAAGGACAAGCTTAAGTCCATTTTGAAGGTATCATAACTACACTTGATGATTTGCATAGCATAGCAACATACTGAAGAAGACAATTCATTCACTCAATAAATTGCATTAATTCATGTAAAGTTTGGTATAGCTAAGCAATAATAAAATAATAATAATAATAATAAAATCAAAGTCTTTATATATAACATATGGTAATACAATAATGTTAACTCTATGTGCTTAATATTTACAATGTTCTACTTTCTACTCTAATCTACAAGATGTCTATCTTAAGAGGATATCTGTGTTGATCTTTGAAGTTTTTTTTGTCTCGGTACATGGAACATGAGAGCAAACTGTTTAATCAATTTATCAATGAATAAATACAGGTGGATAAAGGTATTCTAAATTCAATTTGTGTAATTCTGATTACATACTATACTAATTCCTTAGTTGCTGTATATCTTGTACAGAAAGCGACCTTTGTAATCATGTTTCTGATAAGTCTGCAAATTTATTGTATTCAGATTCAGTGAGTACTATCAAAGCATCAGAGAAACTCAAAGGCTGTCTCTTATACACAAAAAAAAAAAAAAAAAAAAAAAACACTATACTGTATGAATATTAATTACTAAAATCTAAACCATATTATTACTTGAAGAAAAAAAAAATCAATTTTATGGTGCCAAATTTGGAATAATGACAAAAATGAAATAAAAAAATCGAATTTCATATTGGAATATGCTTTTCCAGTTTAAGTGTTATATAGTATTGAGTTAGTTATTTTCACTTTTGTGTTTGTGTTTGTGTTTGAATTCTCTAATATTGTTGTAAGACTGCACGACAGTCAGTTTGAGAGTACCATTTAAGTAAGTAAACATAAGATATTGAATGTTGATGTAAGCAATTATCTTTCAATTAATCCCATTGTATCTATTACCATACTTCCAATTGGAATCTAACTTCCAATAAAAGCAAGGTGGCCTTAGTGCCTAAAGCCAATAAAAAATTTTAAAATGGTCTCTGTGGTTCAATGGTATGATACTGGTCGACAGAGAAAGGTTGTAGGTTCAAATCCAGCCAAAGACTCTTTTTTCATACAAATGAAATAAGGAATTTATTGAAGAGATGCTTGATACAATTATAACATCATGTTCCTATTTGAGCACTGTTATTTACACTATATCCATTTCCTGATTACTAATTAATTAAATGTCCTTGTAGGCCTACATTGTCATTTATATTTTGTAAAATGTGGCCAGTTTTGCTGGCCATATGAAACAGATTTGTAGTGTGTGTGAAGAATAAATATGAAGTAAACCAAGTTTGATGTCATTATTAAATTTATATTCTGTACCAGTGGCATAGTGCAGAAGAAATCAATAGGCATTTGTTACCTGCCAAGGGTACTTCAAAGCCATATCTCCCTGTTGGGTCTTTCATTAAGTTATTAGCTTAGCATCCCCCATCAAGCGATACTAAAGCTGAGGCGGATCCAGCCATTTTTATACAAATGATCTCACACTTGATTAGTGATATTTTTGGCTGCTGCAGAGATGGGAGAGGAGTTGGAAGAGCAAATACCTCTTGTAGCCCCCGGGGAAAAACTTACATTCTTAAACATTTTACGTTTGCTTCTGTTGCCATATCTCCTTATTTTAGAAGAAGACAAGGCTATAGAAAAGCAAAAATAAAATGTCTAAAAATTGTTTTGAATTGAACTGAAATTCTGAAACATAACAAGTACAAAATCACAAACATATGATGAATTTCAGTATAACCCTTTAGTCATCTCTGCTTGTTTCCAAAAGGGCCTTTTTGAGAACATTTGGAATGGAGTTGAATATCTTGGTGGTTAAGATGCATGTCTTTTAATGCCAGGGTTCTGGGTTCAATTCCTATGACAGCAGGATTTTTTCTAACAACTAAAACAACTTCTCTCCCTAAGTCCCATTAACGGTAGATATCTAATGAAGAGACCCATTATAAAGAAGAAAACAATTTGATATGTTGTTAAAAGTAGAAATAAATAATTTGACAAAAGTGTTACTGCTAATTTGCTAATTCGAAAATTAAGCTACAGTACCAAGCGGTTAAATGGCAAATAATTAAATTTTCCAATTCAATTTAATTCTTTGTTCATCAAATCAATTTCAGTTTACAAATAAATTGTATTTAATATTGTAATTATAAATAATTTAAAAAGTGGATAAAAGATAAAAAGGACATGAAACTCAAAGGAGCTTGTAAAATGAAGACCTGGAAGAACCTGTATGTAGAACCTAAAAATAATCATTTTGTCAGGTATTTAAAACATAGATAATTGTAATGATTTATCTGTAAACATTTATGTTCTGATTGCACAAGATATCAACTTCAAACAATGATTGTTAAGGTCAATGGAGGTCAGCATGAAAGATGGTCTAGACAGTGTATAGACTGATTTGAAATGGCCAATGGACTTGGTGACAGGTATCGAAGTCAAAATCACAAAGTAAATTACTCATAAACTGTACTGTTCTTTCATAATCTCTTAGTGGAGATTTGCTGACAAATACATAACAAGATCACCACAAAATCACCCCTCAGATTTTTGGTGGCTATTACACAGGTAAATTACAAACATATTCAAGACTTTCGTCATAACAGGTTTCACAAATAGCCACCCACCAATAATAAGTATTAAAATAAACATAAAATTTATATACCATACAATATACTTTATTTATTTGAATAAACACCCCCTCCAGAGCCTCATTTGGAATAAACACCTCCCAAATGAATAAAAAAAAATAATGGAAGCAACATCATTCTCAACACATTCCATTAATCTTCTACTCCAGTAGACAGAAATTCATTTTTTTTCTAGCCTTGTTGGGATCAATGAGTCAACAACAGTGACAATGAAGGCAACATGAATAACACCACAGGTAAAAACAATAAACTATCCGCAGCTTCATTCCCAGAGCTGTACAAAGTTAATTTTTTTTTTGGCTATACCAAGGTCTAGTTTTGCTAAAAAAAATTGTTAGCCCTTATATACCATCTATTGAATACTGGTCTAGTATTAACATATTTTTTGCTAGCCCAACATTTAAATATGCAAGTCCCGGACCCAGGACCAACTTTTTACAGTCCTGCATTCCTTTGTAGAGGTTGATTCAATAATGGAATGTATACTCAAGATGGCAGAGAATTGGCCAAATTTGCTAGAGTACAACACCTGTTGTGTAAAAAATGTATTTCAAAGATGCAACTTTGACAGCATTATTAGTTACAGTATAATAAAAATTGAACTGGACTGAAGATGTTAAAAGTGAGTTTTCAAATATAAATTATTCATTAATATATGAAAAAAAAAATCACCAGGTATAGCTATATATCATTTTCACTTATTATTTTTTACTGACTTAAATAATGTCAAAAAACATTTTGTACCTAATGTGAAAAAGAGGAGGCTTACCTTGATATTCATACGTGTACTCAAATTCTGCGTCCACCATGCGCATTATTGCAATGCTGTCGTCTCTGATGTAGTAGCGTAATTGTTTTTGCCACAGCCATTCTTCTGTGCTTGTGATATTGTTTTTCATTAGAAGTTGAACGACTTCTATTCCATGAATTGTGTCCAAAATTAATGCCTAAAAAATAGAAGATGATCTGGGTTTAAAATTATGAAGCAGACTTCTTCCTCAAGATAAAAACAAACCCCACACTATGATATTTTATGTCCCAAATACATGGGATTTGCCCATATATGAGTATATGACATCATTATGGCCATATATGGGTGAAATATGACATCATCATGCCCATATATGGATAAATCACATAAGTCACTTTTACACTATTAGATTACTATGTATCAGACTTTACCAAAGAGCTATTAAAACAACTTGAGCGCTAACTAGGCGAGGAAGCAATGCAGAGTTGTGTATGTGTACTCACAAGATGGCTGCTGCAGAAAAGCACCACCATCAGGCTTAATATAGATATTACAACCATGAATAAGACCTCTAATTATCATTTCATTAATCATTATTACAGTAATAATAAACTCTTAAAATAGCCTAGCCAAAAAGAGGCCAAGTGGAGCATCTAATTTAAAAATAAGGTATTGAGGAATGAAAATCAAAATCTTGTTTGGTACATCGCTTCAACATACGTGTAACTTAGATGTACTTTCATGTTAAATGGGGGCGCCATTGAAAGTGAGGCTTAGGTGTATTATGATTGGCTGAATCTACTACAGCAGCCATCTTGTTGAGTACACACACAGTGTCCTGTGTATTTAGAACACTAAATGCACTGAAGTTAGCGCTGTAATACTGTACAGCCTTTTTTTACACGCCCTATATTTTTTGCGATTTTACAATTTTAGATATTCCACGTCCTTTTAATTTCACAATTTTATGATTTCCAATCGTTTTTTAACATGATGCAGAAACTTACCATTATGTTCCTTTTTTTAGCCTATATTATAGCTAAATTTTGGTGGGATTTTCCCGATTTTTCCAGTAATCTCCTACCTCCCGATTATTAGGCTAGGTACCTTAGGTAGACCAAGGCCTACCTCAGCCTGCCAGCTAGCTAGACGAAGGCTTTAAAATGGATAGTTCACATGTGTGGCACACACACAAGCGGCACGTATGCCTGACATTCATAACAAAGAAGAAATAACAACATTGATATGTTTTACAAAAAGATTAGTATTCTTATTATAACTATCGAAATTTACAGACAATGTGGAGCTTTTCATTACAAAATGAGCCTGGGATGGAATCACTCATTCATGACCATCCTATGTTCTATATGTTATATCCATTTTCTTTTGTGGCATCCTTGATCCTCCTCATTTCCTTTTCCCTTAAGCTGGTTTTACACTAGGTCAATTTATTTGCATGAATCAAAGCGTCAATTCGCTTCCTGAGCTCTGATTGGTTGCGTAAATTTTCGCTTCTCAAAAATTAAAAAGTTTTTTTTTGTTTTTTAACCATATACATACAGGGTGACCCTTCCAGCGTATCCTAGAATGTCGGCTGATATTCAGGGGCCCTCTTTTTAAATACATGAAATAATGTGATGCTTTTATCTCTTTATGAGGCTGAGGGAGTGGAGTTGTTTTTAGTCTGATGTGAATATGCATAAACCAAAGCTTTCGATTCGTGCGAATGAACTTGCTTAGTGTAAAACCCGATTTATGTTCCCACATTAAGGCAGTCTTGCAGTAACATTTACATACCTTGTCAATCATATACAAAATACAGATAATTGAAATGATTAATATTGTTTATAAAACTGGTGGTTGCGCAAGATATCACTATGACATACTATCTATTGAAACAATGATTATAAAACTACTACATTAATGGGGTACAGAATGCAAGATTATTTGGAAAGATATAAATCAGTACATGGGCACTGGGTGAAATGTTTCAAAGTCAAAGGCAAAGTATAATCTAATTCTAATCACCAATTTAGCCCTTTTGTTTGGTTTGAATACCAGTTGCAACCTCATTTGTTGACCTACCTTCAGTTTGAGTTCTAGGACACCTGTCTGTCCACCGATCTGAACATTGGCCTGGGTATATGCATCAAGTTGACCCTCGACCTCACTAAGGAACTGTTGTAGACTATTTTCTCTGATTGCTGCTTCGCATTGTTCGGTGAACTGAATCTGATCAGCCAGACATAGTATCTACAAAAACATTTTCAGCACTTTAATAATCATAATATTAATAATAATACAAAGGTAAAATACAGTTACAAAATAACCTGTGGCTTTAACGAGGCTGAAATGCAAAACCCTAATATATTGTATAGAATAATATATGTTATTTTTTAGTTCAAGTTTTCTGCCTAGTTAACTACTGTTGTATAAAATAATTTTAAAAAAAATTTCAAGGTACATTCATTCTGGATATTCAGCAAGTAAATGGCGATGCTAAATTATATACCTACATGTACATGGATAAACCAATTACTACTTTAACTGGAATACCCTTCAAAAATAATAGAACTATCCTCATAGAGAATTATAATATCCACGGTAACCACCACTAATGCATCCTAAAATTTGCAATGGGCAGTTCTATTATTTTTTAGGGATATCCTATTTAAAGCACCAATAGCAATTGTCAAATTATTCAGTAAGTATTCACAAATTAGACTAACAAATGTGCAATATACTAACAACAGAAACATTCTGTGATTGGCGGTGACACACATGAATTGTGTTATCACATGACCATGTGCAATTTTCACTTAAGCTATAAAGAGCGCCCTCATACCTGTGATGGATACTTGGATGGATCCACTCCAGCACTGCTACCACTCTTGTAGGCCTTCAAACAGTCAACAAGCAGCTGCTGTAGGGTTGCCTTCATCTCCTCTGCCAACCGGCCTAGCCAAATCTACAAGGAAAATTTACCATCAGCATTAATCAATGCAAAACGCGAAGGAAGATCCTTTGCTTTAAAAGGTTAAAAAATTATTACACATGTATTGCAGTTATAAATTGTGGCTTAATATTTTATAAAAAATCAATTTCAGATATTAAGACTTTGTAGAAAAATGCTTGGTGGTAATTCCAACCCCGGATTTAATATATTAATATTTTAAATACGTTAAATTGATTGTTTCAATGTTTTAAGCATTCAAAGCTACAGATCTTGAAAGCGAGCATTTTAACCACATATATTCATTAGTTTTAAAGATAGGCTCCTGAGGAAAAAAATATTTTGATATTTTGTAGAACTGATTTTTTAGAAAAATGAAAGAAGTTGTTCGATGAAAAACTGGGGAACGGTGAATGACATACAGGTTTTTGAATATTTAAAATCTGGGGGAAAAGGTGAAAAAACTGGGGGAAAAGGTGAAAAAACTGGGGGAAAAGGTAAAAAAACTGGGAGAAAAGGTGAAAAAACTGGGAGAAAAGGTGAAAAAACTGGGGGGAAAGGTGAAAAAAGGGAGGCTACACTCCTTTTAAGAGTCTCTTCATGTGTGAGCTACCCGGTAAACCGGTACCAGCTACTCCACAACCCAAGGTAAAAAAGCAAATACACAATAAACCAATCCACACTTCCGCTCAATACTATAACATCAATTACGGTAGAACCCCTCATTTACGAACCCCGATTTTACCAATACCCGTTTTTACAAACGTAAAAACATGTCATTGTTGTCATAAAGTTCCTATTTGATGTACAAAACACACATGCGCGTCAAGAATTAATCGTTAGGCGCGTGCTGAAGTTTATTTACTCGGTCTTAAACGGTTTGCTGAACACTATCAGCGTTCTTTACCACAATACAAAATGCAAATAGTGCGCTTTGAATACATTGACATTCAACACAGCGATCATACTTCATGTCTGCAACCGTCAGAAAACTCCCTCCAATGCGTAAGTTGTTGGCATATTGATAGGCACATGATTTATTCAGTGGAAAATGTTCGTAAACAAACTTGAAAGTGAATTCTATTCACTTTCAAGTTTGTTTACGAACACTGTCCACTGAATAAATCATGTGTGTCTTAGCCCTAACTGTTACGTAATAGAAAAGACAAAATAATCTTTGTAATTAACCCAACTACCACATTTATTTTACCAATGATATTCGAATAAATTTCACACGAGAGATTACTGTGTAGTGTATAAGCCTACAGTCACGTTTAGGTTCAATTTATAATTTTAATTAAAAATGGATTTTATTTGTCAAATCTCACTAACGTTAATCTACAGTACCATTTCATTATTTCCCCCATAAAATAAGCCCTGTTGCGCCACCCACGGGGCTGTGTTTCTTCGTAAGCTTGAAGGTAAGTCATATAGGCCTATTAATAAAGTTTGTATACACATTAACAAGTGTGTATAGTACTGTACATTTATGATCGTTATTTATTTTGAATTCATTTCGAGCGCAAGTTGGAGTTTTGGCTCCAATTCAACAAAATTCCAGTCCAGGCCTAGCCTAGGCCAGCCTAGCATATCGGTAGTGTAAATACATAGGAATTTCACACAACCCCGATTTTATGTACAAATGATTTTTACGAACGCCTCTGGGCCCATCCCGTACGTAAATGAGGGGTTCTACTGTACCTCAACTTCTGGGATGATCTCTATTGGCTTCAGCAGAGGGACAACCTCTCCCTGGATGGACTTCATGGTAAGGATGTGCTTGCAACCATCATCAAAATCTACACTATGGATTCCAGCAAAGAGTTTCTTCAGATGAGATTGAATCACAGCTGGATTTGTTGACTGACCCAATATCTCAAGTAGATCATCATCGCCGATGAAATAGAAACGAGGAAATACTGAACGTTTATCCTGTATTAAAAATAACAATGAATGAATATATAATAAAGAGATATAAAAGTGTTTATAACTGTAATGGCTTAATTTTGTCAGAAACCAGATTAAAATCAAAGTATCGGATGTTCTGATTGGCCAAAGAGTTGCCTACCTCCAAATATTCATTCAGTGCTTTCTGACACCGCTGCAACTGATCCAGCTCCGTCGTTAGTATGTTTCGCAAACCAGGGCGCACCACAAAAGATAACAAACGGTTGTCACGGGTGACATCCATCATGATGCTCCTACATGGAAACAAGTATGAACATCATAATTTATTAACATATTAACAACTGATTGGTGATTAATTGATTGGTTTTCTAAAGTGTCGTTAATTGATTAATTGATCATTGGTTAATAAGCTAATTCATAGTTTGAACTGCGCATGCCCTATCAAGGTTAGTCGATATAAAAAAAAACATACACACAACATAGGTTTATGTCGACTGACCTTAAATACGGCATGCGCAGCTCAAATTATGAATCAGTTTATTCCTTGATGTATAGTAAACTAACTGATTGGCAATGATTAATACATATATATATCATTGATTGGTAAATGATTGATTGATTGATTGATTTATTGAAATTGAAATGTTAGATTGAGTATAAATAATTACATGGTCCTTTATATTTATCTCCAAAATGATTTTTCATTTATCTATAGGATTTTAGAAAATGTAACCATACTGAACTTGCCATCCTGATTGGATATGGTCTCATATATACCTCCTACTGAACATTAAAAGGTACTATAGATTTGACAATGAATACAAAATGTGAGACCATCATACTTATAATTATCCTATAAAAATTAATTGAATCATATTAATTGCAATGGTACCTGAAGTCTTCATCAACCCTTCTGAATCGCCCCTGCTCCTTCGGTAAGGCACCTCTGCCAAAGATTGGTTCAAGGTATACCCACTTACGCTGCACCTGGTTCAGGTTGTGCAGATACTCATCCAGATCTGCCAACCTCTGCTCCCACAAGGTTGCCTTATCCAGAAATCCTTTGTAGTATGGTGAGTCCTTAAGAGACTGCAACAGACTTTGGTTGTCACCTACCTGAAATTCAAAAAATATATAAAAACCAGGCAATTAAAAAATATATTGTTTTGCAGAGTTCCAAACAACCAAAATGTGTTTTAAGATCGAAAACTGAAGAGTTAAAGACATACCTGAGTAACAAGATCTTTCCAATCCTTGATGAGTTTGATGGTTACCTTTTGACTGTCGGAGTAATCCGTCAGTGTAAACACAGCTGCAGCACCCCACAGCTCAAGTTCTCTCAGTGCCTCACGAATTGATACTTCTCCCTGCGCTCGATTAAACAATTCCTAAAAAATAAAAAAATTTTGTTTGCCATAACTTAATCATGTTGCTATTTCGTGAATATTTACCCATTTTATTTTTGCACTTTTTTTAAGATTTAAATTTTTTTTTTTTTTAAGCTACTTTAGTGACTTATGATGTAAAACAAAATTCATGCTAACCTTCAATTCATTCCCATTACTGATGATTTCATTGGAGGCATTGAGGACATGTCCAAAAGTTAGTTTCTCCAGCGTTGTATCCCTGGGCATTTTCAGCATGCGAAATAATTCTAGCCAGTGGTCCTGCGAAAGTACCTCACCACGGACGTACTTCAATAATGGAATCAAATGCTGCAACAGAAACAAAATTTGCTTTCTCACAAAAACAAAAAAATAGAAGCAGTATTGCTATTTCTTTGGTTCATTAACATTAAGTCCAGTCAAATTTACACAACACATAATTCATTAACCTAATGCAGTATTCATAGAACTTTCATAGCAATATTGGCTAATGTTCTACAAGCTTAAATGATAACTCACCCTGTATTTCTCGATATCTTTGTTGAGCCTGACTGTCATGAGGCTAGCCTCACCGTCCACATCTCCTCCCCGAAGCCTCTCAGCCCACTGGCCTAAGAAGTCTTCAAAATGATATGTCTTAGACCTGTGATAAAAAGCCCCAAAACACATTTTGATTGTGGCTTAGCAGCAGCAGCAGATATTTAAAATATTAGCTGGTATGTACGTTGTAGGTAGTATGTTATGGGGACTTAGTAAGTCATTGGATCTCATACAAAGGTCTACAGCACTTACAATGACTTCTTAGGGAGAGGGACAATACATCAGAAACAAATAGGTTTGTAGTACCTGAAGAGGTCTACATATTGGTAGAAATATAATTAGCTTGGAGAAATTTTGGGAAGCAGAGATTGACAAATTCAAATGATAGTTTAGGAGGTTTCGGTAGGCTGGAGAGTTCTACATATGCATAGATTGAGGTTGATTAAAAAAAAAAAATTGCAGCAGAAAATTTAAAGCGGAGCAGCCTGTATAGAAGAGGTTTACATAAGCATAGTATGTCTGTCTGAAGACTCATCTGGAGAGGTATAAAGTCTCACCTGAACGTCACCCAGTCCTCTTTGGCAAGTTCACTAAGACCAGTGCTGAATTCTTCATACAGACCCCACATCCCTTCATGCTTCTTGATGTCTTCTCGCAGCTCATTGGCCAGTTCAAATTCAGGATTTGGAAGGTCAAAGTGCTCACAGTCAAACCTAGAATAAACCACAAAAATATTCTAGCTTTAGTTTTGGTTCTCATCAAACCATAAACACCACTATCATCACCACTACCATCAACATTACAATTACCATCACCACCCGCTATTTAACCACCCATCATTACCACAACCACATGATCATTATCGCCACCACAAATACATCACACCATTAATACAACCATCATCACCTCGACCGTCAATACCTTCACCAGTCTACCACTTCATTACCATCAGTACATCACAATCATTACCATCATACCACTATCATCACCACAACCACCAACATCAGTATCACCATTACCATCACTACCAGCTATTTCTCCGCTTTGGCTACCACCACTCTCACCACCACTATCACTACTACTATCACCACAACCACCATCACCGCAAACATCACTGACAACACCAATATCACTCTTACATCACCACTACCACAAACACATCACCATTAATATAACCATCATTCTATTACCAGTCTATCACCAGTATGACTTCATTACCATCAGCAATACATTACCATCGTCATCGTCGCTACCATAATAATCCCCACATCATCACCAAATTATTTATATTCAACATACACAAGATTTTCTCTAGTTTTTTCCAGCTCATCAAATTCAGCTCGTTTTTCTTTCACAACTTCAACTGCTTTCCTACAAGCTTCCACATCGTTTTTCTCAAGGACGTCCTCATTGGGTTTAAACTGGTGCCATCTGGCAGAGAACTTTTCAAGTTCAGAAGAGAATGCTTGGACTCGAGATTGCACATTGTTTTTCATAACAGAAACCTGTAGAATTCAATAATGAAGATTTAATAAGTATAATGAAAATAAAAATGATGACAATAATGGATTTTAATAATAACAAATAAAACAATAATAATATTATTTAAAATATATTAATGATAATAAATATTGATAACAATAATAAATACATTAATAAAAAAAAAGACAATAAATTTATATTAAAAGGAAACAAAGATTTTGTAATGTTATCGACATTAATTTACCAGGCCGTATTTATTTACTTATTTGGTTATTTATATAGCAATTTTCTTTGCCAAAGCGTTTCTGTCCCTGGTCATTGAGTCCACATGCTTAAGAGTTGCCTCTGAATCACCGCAGGAGCAGGCAACCCCACCAGGTACCCATTTATACTCGTCAGTGGAAAGAACCAATGCAGTAAAACCCTGATCTCAAGGTTAGGAAACCAAACTGTTCCCACTGCACCAAACCACTTCTAGCTGTATGAGCTAGCCTTGGCTATTGGAATATACCTCTCACCTGTTCTTTAACCATTAACTGATGACTCTCCATCATCAACTCAAACTTGTCCCATTTAGCCTTCAGTTGACCCAGCTGCTCAACACCGCCACCAGCTACTGACCTCAGCAAACGGTTCTTAGTCTCAGCAATATCAAATTGCGGCTGTATCTGTAATGACAAAAAACAATAAAAGGGTTGCTATAAATTCAAGTAGGTACCTCATTCATAGATTGCTGATTTGTTTATTTTATCTTAATAACTGTTGTTATTATTACTATTCAATTTAAAAACTGTGTCATGAACTCAGAGACTCGGTGCTCTTCATAATAAGGACCTTTTCTATTACTTGACGACGGTAGAACCTAAAACGTAATGACATCACTAAGAATTCATCTGCGAACATTGATGTTCTTGTTTTCGCCTGGATTCTAAGTTGTCGCACAAATCAAAAGCTCCCAAATTACTGTCCAGGCTCCCTAAATAAAAATAGTACTGCAGTGGAAAAACCACTACTACTAAGGACATTCACCTCAGATGATAAAGTGTAAAAAGTGTGAACCAATAAAATTTTATTAATCAAGCGTCAAAACATAACTACTTACAGACGGTTTTTTCGCAGCAAGCTCTGTGTGTCTGGCGTTAGCCTGGCCTATTTCCTGCACAGTCTGTGGCCGTGTTGAGAGCGACTCTATCGCTTCTGTCACAAACTTGTCAATTTCGTTCACATGATTGCTGATGGATCTTCGCAGGGAGTTGAGGAGGGCGTCAAAGAGCTGTTGAATGTGATCGTCAATCACGGCTCTAACGGGTGTTGTTGATACGGTGATACAGTCAACTTTTATTTGGCTTTAAAAAAATTACAAATACAGGAAATGTGCTAGATTACACTAATGATGTTGGCAGTCTGTTGGCAAACGAATGGAAATAACACAAGCTCATGACTACTATTACTACTGTCAGTGTTCTCTTAAAACACCCCTTGAAAATAATAGAATCATCCACTAACAGCATGCTGTACTGCTATTCACAATGATTATGACTTCAATCCTAAATTGTTCGAGGGGGTTGGGTAGGAGGAGGGTTTGGAGTCTACCTTGACTAAGTCAGCAGGGAAACTTTATTGTCAAATTATCTTCCATTATGCTGGTTTTGGCATATCTGGCACCATATGGTGCTGTGGGGAGATAGTTGAAATCAAAAAAAATATTGCAGTGGCAAGATGGAAGGTGGAAAATAGTTTAGCTGCCGAGATGAAAAAAAATACAGAAGCAAATAAAAAATAAACAAAATGTAAACAAAATACTAATATATGACATGATTACTTACCTTGGTAGCTTTTCTGCATCCCTGCCTTTACCCTTCAGGGCTTTGAAGTTCCTCTCCCAGTCTGGTACTGTGTGAAGTTGCTCTTCAACTAATTTATCCAAATCAACAGATCCAAGCACAACCCAGGGCTTAATAAAGGGAGAATATGGTAATTATCATGATTAATTAATTAATATATTTAAAGTATGGCATATTGAAGGAAACAGAGACTACAGCAAAAGAACAATTTTTGTTGATATAGGCGTAGCTATCGGTTGATTTGATAATCAGACGGTACTGGGGAGGGACAACTTGATTTCCTGATCCACAACAAACATCCATTTGTAGAAGCATTTACAAAGAAAACATATCTAAAGTGGCCTAGATTGGCATGAGACCAGAACTAAAAATACTTCGGCTTTGAATATAGGAAGATTGAATTGTGTTAAACTAAGTTTATAATGCACACGATGTTTACGAAAGTTCCAGGGGCGGATTGATATAAAACGGTCATAACTGGTTGTCTTAACTCCTCAAGTAAAACCTGCTTTATCACGTAGACAGTCTTACTAAAGTCACTCTGCTAAGACCATTGCTATAAAACAGTCTTCGCTTACTGTTCTAATAACCTACCTGGTGACTCGCACCCTAATTTACCTTGAATCTATGCAGAGCTTCCACAAGCTTCTGGAACAATTCCTCCGCTTTACGGTACAGTATCGGAAATCGGCCTGCATTCCTCTCAATCATGACGGGAAAGATAAGCACCTGCCCGGGATCACTCAGGCCTTTGAAGTGGTTCGGTATGCTGATGAACTTCTTAATCTCCCGGAAGTACTTTGCACGGACCTCTTCCAACGACGGTCGGAACTGCAGCTTCTGTTGCCTAGGGAAAGCGCACAAATTATGTGATTCAAAAGACGACAAACTTATATACGGCCTGACTACATAGGAAAATATATAAACGTACTCAGTGTCTAATACCCTATTCCCCTATCTGCCATGATTTATTGTGATGACAAAAATAAATACAACATACATACTATTCTTATAATAATAATAATAATAATAATAATAATAACAACAATAATAGCACCTCATGTTATCACAACCTCACAACAATATAAGAGAAGGGAACTAAAAACTAAATTAACAGACTATAATATTAAAACAATAATAATAGTAATAATAATAATATATAAAACAAGATAGTAATGTACAAGTGTATTATTAATTAATATATTTAAAGTACGGCATATTGAAGGAAACAGATACTACAGCAAAAGAACAATTTTTTTCATATAGACATAGCTATCGGTTGATTTCTCGTCGATTTATAATAAGGTGGTACTGGGGAGGGACAACTTTCCTGCTCCACAACCAGACATCCATTCGTAGAAGTCTTAACAAAGAAAACATATCTAAAGTGGCCAAGATTGGCATGAGACCAGAACTAAAAATATTTCGGCTTTGAATATATGAAGATTGAATTGTGTTAAACTGAGTTTATAATGCACACGATGTTTACGGAAGTTGCAGGGGCAGATTGCTATAAAACTGTCATAACTGGTTGTCTTAACTCCTCAAGTAAAACCTGCTTTATCACGTAGGCAGTCTTACTAAAGTCACTCTGCTAAGACCATTGCTATAAAACAGTTTTCGCTTACTGTTCTGATAACCTACCTGGTGACTCACACCCTAATTTACCTTGAATCTATGCTGAGCTTCCACAAGCTTCTGGAACAACTCCTCCGCTTTACGGTACAGTATCGGAAATCGGCCTGCATTCCTCTCAATCATGACGGGAAAGATAAGCACCTGCCCGGGATCACTCAGGCCTTTGAAGTGGTTCGGTATGCTGATGAACTTCTTAATCTCCCGGAAGTACTTTGCACGGACCTCTTCCAACGACGGTCGGAACTGCAGCTTCTGTTGCCTAGGGAAAGCGCACAAAATATGTGATTCAAAAGACGACAAACTTATATACGGCATGACGACATAGGAAAATATATAAATGTACTCAGTGTCTAAAACACTATTCCCCTATCTGCCATGATTTAATAATAATAATAATAATAATAATTATTATTATTATTATTATTATTATTATTAATAATAATAACAATAACAATAATAATAACAATAACAATAACAATAATAATAATTATTATTATTATTATTATTAATATTATTATTATTATTATTATAATAATAATAATTATAATATTAATAATAATAATAATAACAATAATAATAATTCTGGATTTATATAGCACCTTACATTATCACAACCTCGAGGCAATTACCAACAACATAAGAGAAGGGAAATAAAAACTAAATTAACAGACTATCATATATATAACAAGATAGTAATAATACAAAAGCACCATTAATTTTTTACCCAATTTATTTACAAGTTTATTTTATTCCAGTTTAGTTTACCAATTAATTCAATGATTATTAATAATGATTACAATAGTTTATAAGTTATTTTAATGATTTATTCAATTCAGCCCACACAGTCATTCTTAGAGTTTCTTTCCATAGGCCTACCTGTACCTTATCATTTCATAGCATGTTACTTTTCTTTCCAACTCATTACCCTTATATTTTGCTTTCCCTTTTGTTTCTATCCTTATCTTTTCTTTCCTGTTTCTTTCTTATGTTTCCTTATCTTATCTTTCCTGTTTCTTTCTTAGTTTCCTTATCTTTCCTTTCATTTTTTCCTTAAATATGTGTGTTTGATAATTTGAGAATTTACCTGTATATAATCTCTACCTTGATCTCAGGTAGATTCTCATGCAATGCCTCTAGCCCCATTTGATACTGGTGCTCCAAGGCCTTGTACAGCTGTCTGTCCCAGTGCAGTTTCCATGTTTTCATATCCTCTAACTTATAGCCCTACAAACATCACAGACACACATTTTGTTATTTAAGGCGAAACTAAGCTTATATCTTGTTTAGCGAAGCCGCCGCCAATAATGTTGATTTCAAAAAAAAATAAAAGTTTATTTTTGGACAATTAGCGCACCCTCTGCCACAAAAAAAAATGAAAATTTCATAAAAAAATAAAACTTTTTCTTTATTTTTATTATGCCCGCCACTGCCTTGAAATTACCAGAAATATGGTATGTATTCGTCCTAGTTTTTTCCTAATTATATAAATTTAAGGCATTTAACAATCTCATTACTACACATTTACATTAACCAATAAAACTTTTTTATTTTTTCCAATTTTTGGCAAAACTATTTGCTAAATGAAAAACCAAAATTTTATTTTTATTTCTTTCCGTTCTCCTCTGATGACCCTTAACAAAGTAAGTTTGCGAAACCAAATAAAAAAAGTTCCGCCTAACATTGAATTAAAAACCAGATGATGATAATAATGGTGATGATAAAGCTGATCCAACTGACCAACCGGAAAATTGATGGATTGTTAGACTGATTGATTGACAGAGTAACTGATTGATCTATTGATGATTTAGCAATTCATTTATAAATGAATGATTGATGACTGACAGATTGTAAATGATTGATTGATAATATATGATTGACCGATTGATAGAGTGACTGACTGATTAATTGAGCAACTGAATGTGTAATTGAATGATTGATTGATTAAATGACTGATTAAATGATTAAATGATTGATTGATTGATTGATTGATTGATTGATTGATTGAATGACAGACTGAATGACTGGCTGTTGTCAAATACCTTGCTGTGTAGATCTGCCATAATGTTCCTGATTTCATTCAATCCTTCTTTCCACCGTGATGGCTGTCTTAGCAAGTCAACATTCATCAGATATACAACCTGTAATTAATAATTTACTCATAATCATTATTGTCAGTTTTGTTCATTATATTCATTATATGTATTTTTGCATATTTTTGAATATCAATAAGAGGAAAACTTAAGTTCTGAATAATGTCATAATAATAACAACCACGGTGATGGTTATGAGAGCGTTAATTATGGTGAAGCTACAAATACAATCACATTAAAAATAGCAATAGCAAACAACAATAAATTCATAATATCTGATATAGCACTTTGCCCTAAACATATCAAAGACAGTTCCTTCTAATTGGATTAGAATTTACCTTTTCTGCAATTGTGTTGTGAATCTTCCGTAGTCGTCTGTTCTCCGTTGTCAGTCGCTCGGCAGCCGACTGCAGCTTCTGAATGTAGGCTTCCAGTTCTTCCGGGTTATCCCAAGTTACCTGCAACTTGCCGTCAGATTCCTTCGCGCCTTTCTTTGGGTTTTTGATGATGTTTTGAAAAGCTATTGCTGAGGTCAACATCATCGGACGCTGACTCGGAATCATCTGTTCAGCTATTGTGTTATGGAAATGAGCCACCTGTAATATGCAAATTCGTAAGTCACATGTTTCTGTTGTACTGCTATACAACACATTAGATACATTACATACTGCTAAATACATTGGATATAATCAATAAAAAAAAATTATATATATATATAATACATTAAATAAGTATTTCATATTTCTTAGATCTGGATGCACATTTTGAAACTCCTCAAAAAGCATCTTTAAATAAATTTATTTGCAAACATAAAAAAACATATTCTCTGTGTTGTGATAATAAGATTAACAATAAAATAAATATATGAACTGCTGTCTAGAATGGATATAAAGTTCACTGCGACAGTAAATTATATTTAAAAAAAATTATATTATTAGGTAGGAGCACTTTTGGCACAACAGTTGCGATTCTCCTTCTCAAACTTGAGGTCAAAGGTTCAATTTCTTTTTTGCGCATTTTGCTTGTGTTCTTAGTCAAGGCACTTTACCTACAGTTGCCTCTCTCCACCCAGGTGTACAAGTGGGTACCTGGTAGGTTCAAACACAAAATGCACTGATTACTAGCTGCAACATTATGGAACTCTCCCCAGGGAACTGAGTATGTGTTCCATATGCGGTTGATCCAGTGACCGGGGGTAATAATGTGAAGCGGTTAGAGGCCTTGTTGGCATCAAGCACTATATAAGTCTAACATATTATTATTATTATGATTATTATTAATATTTTATAGTGTATAATTTGCATACCTGTTTCAGAATGACCCCATGACGATAAAACTTCTGTGCAACATTCGCTGTGTGCTGAATCTTCGCTGGTATTGCAAAGCCAAGGCCTTGAAGTTGACGGACCTCTCGTAGCAAAGTCACTAACTTGTCACCATAATTGACAACTAGTTTGTTGTCTTTGGTATCAAAGTCCATTAAACGCCCCGTTGTCTGCAAACTACAAAAAAAATATAAAATCTTAAAAAGAGATAAGTTATCATCTGTATAATTCATCACATGTTCCTTGTTCCTTACTTCTAACAATGGAATGCATTAATAATACATGTTAACTTCCCATAATGCAATGCATAATTCATATTTAAACCTTTAAAATACGATACCTGATTTGATCAAATGCTGATGTTAATTTCCCATAATGCAATGCATAAATTTGGTTAATTTCCCACAATGCAATACATAATTCATAACATTTAAACCTTTACAATACATAATTTAATCAAATGCTGATGTCGAGTTCCCATATGAACAAATGATGAATGAATCTTGTCAATTTCACACAGTGCAATGGATAATATTTAAACCTTTACAATATAAATAATACATAATTTGATCAAATACTGATGTTAATTTCCCATAATGCAATGCATAAATCTGGTTAATTTCCCACAGTGCAATGCATAATATTTAAACCTTTACAATATAATACATAATTTGATCAAATGCTGATGTTAATTTTCCCATAATGCAATGTATAAATCTGGTTAATTTCCCACAGTGCAGTGGATAATATTTAAACCTTTACAATATAATACATAATTTGATCAAATGCTGAGGCTGACTTCCCATAATACCATGCATGCTCCATCACATATAACCATCCATTAATATACTCATCAGAATTACCTTCACAGAGTGCAAATGCACAATATGACAGTTCAGGCTCTTATTATCTAAACATGTTTTCCTCTAATTAAAGAACCCTTCAAATAAAGACCACCTCCAATTAAAGACTTTTCTTTGGTCCTAAATTTCCAAATTTCTTTTATCTTAATCATTTTAATTGTAGATCATAGCTGCTAAAGACCTGTGAGGTTCCAAAAATGGTCGTTAAATGGAGGGATATTCAATCTCCAAAACACCATGGTGACCATTATCATCCTACCCAAGAGGCTTCCTTGTGTCCTCGATGGCTGCCAGAGTATCCTGTGACCAGGTATCAAACTGATCTTGCCGCCAGTTGTGCAGTTCCTCCAGAAGTTCCACCGCATCTTTTCTGAATCGACTGAAACCTGAGAGATCATTTAGCAATGCTTCCGCAGTGTTGCTTGTTTCTTCAACCTAAAGAGAAACGCAAAGATCTAATTGACTCAAAAGTTTTTCGTAAACTTCAAAATATCATTTACAACAACTATTAACAATAAAAATTACTGAAAAATTAATTTTTTTTTATGTTTCTTTAACCCTATTGTAGCTTAGTTTTGTAGTTGTTTGGCTTTAAAAAATGTTTTGTGACTGACTTGTATTTATTATCTAAAGAAAATAAAATTTCACATACTTTATTGATTGTACAATAGAAATTATCTTATCTTTTCAATAACACTTAACTTAACAATATCAGTTCAATAACACTTAAGTCCATTTATCATAATTCCTTATAGAGCAATTCATAAAGGAAATAAGTAATACATAAAAAAACAAAGATATATACTTAATTGCTGGGTTCTTTAATATTTTCCATCTCGCAACATACTTTCAACTATATTATTCCAATATTTTTCTGTTAAAAGCTACAAAATACAACTTGAATAAAGAGGAGCAGACACAAACCTTTGCCTCTAGTTGCCTGACCCAGACAATGTTGTTAGTAACCTCTGGCAGATTCTTGCCTAGCTTTGGCTTGCCCTCATTCACTCTGGTGTTGAAATCCTCCTTGATGTTCTTAATATATTGCTGAAGCTGCTGCAGAAGTGTTTCTCTGTAATGCGTAAGATAATGAGAGATCAAAATATAATTTCTTTTGCTTGTGAATTCTCCTCAAACCATAAAATCATGATATCAATTCAATACTTTCTCCAGTCTGTATATATCAAAACTCAGTAGAAATGCAAATCAAATATCACAAGAGGCAATCTGCTACTGTATTGCTACTTATAACTATATTGATGAATTATAAACCATGCTGGGAGTAATGTTCTATTACCTTAGAAGGGGTGTTCCATTTAGGGAACATTGGTAATTATAAGGATATAGAGGTATTCTCAAGATACATATTTAATTGTCATTGATGAATTAAATAATTAACTTAAACGATATAAAATTGATATACTGTGAAGAAAATATTTACAGCATCATTCTGTATTTTGTATGGTAATCTTATATCAGAAAGTTTACTTACAGAGTGAATTGTGAAAGAGTATTTGTCACTTCTTTACCCAACTATTTTGATGCAAACCTCCTTGACTACCACAGTTTTTCAAGTGTAATGAAAACAGTTAATGTATAGTTTATTACCTTTCTGATACCAACTCTTTTTTGACACTGTCTCTTTTGATGAGTTCCTTATAACGCTGGAACTCCCGCAGTAACTGGTGCGAGTTCTTGCTCAAGTTGCGAAACTGAGCTCTTAATTTTCCTGCAATTCTCTGTTCTGCTGGCCCCATAGCTGTGATAACAAAAAAACAGACAGATATTCCATAAATATCTAAGTACGCACCCAAGTAAGCATTTGTTGGATGGATCGATGGATTTATCTGGTGTAAAAACCCCAAAAAACCCCATGAAAGTCTAAAGTGGGGTCCTTTCCGGTGGTGATTGAGCAGTACACTAGGAGACAAACCCCTACTCTTTTCCAGAGAGTGTACTGCGTTCTTTAACGAACATGGGCCATAATGCACATGGGACCAATGGCCTAAACGTCCCATCAAAACTACGGTGCGCTATTGGTTTTTTTTTCATCTTGAGCACTAGGAACATGATGTGAAGTGCGCCACCAACATTAATTATTTTAAACCTTGCAACAAGCTAAGGTAATTAAGCAGTGTGCAGAAAAAAATCACTTTCCTCACATGTGTTTGTTGATGGAATTCACGGGCGATACGATCGGTAGTAAAGGCGAACATATTTAATTTGGTTCTTTTTAGATAATAAACAATGTTTCAGATATCATATGATAATAATAATTTACTATGAAGCCAAGACAAATAATAGGTTACAACCTAGGCTTCAATTGGCAGATGTTTTAGGCCTAGCCTACTAGAGCCTAGTCTGGCTAGGCCTAGTAGACCTCCTAACCTAGGCCTAGGCTAGGCCTACTACTGCACCAGTGGCCGCCTACAAAACGTCTAGCCCCAGCTTTAAAAGACCAAGGCCTATCAAAAATAAATATTGAACAAACAAATCTTTTATGTAAAATTGAGTTTCTGTTATGGCCTTTTTCTGTCAAAGATTTGGCTTGCTACCAATTTAGTTTTTGAAATCTCTAGGCCAGCCCCTAGCTAAGCCTGCCTACTAGCTAGGCCTAGGCTAGTCTGGCAAAAAAAAACTTCCCCCTCCCGCCCCTGAACATTTCTGAGGGTGTGACACTAAACAAGTATATTTTTTTTTTAATTTTCAAAATAATATGATATAAAATTAATATAAAATAAATTTTATTGTTTATAAATATATTATTTTGAAAAATTCCAATAAGCAGTACATATTTAATATGAAAACAAAATCACAGATACAAAATAAAAATTAAATGAATGATAAACTTAACTTATTTTTAAAAAATAAATTAAGTATATATATTAAATTTTTATTTTGTATCTGATTTTTTATTTTATTTTGTATCTGATTTTTTATTTTATTTTGAAAATGTTCTGACACTCAAGTGAATAAATGTACAAGGTATAGAAATCGATTTTTTTATACTCATTTTGGCTATTTCTTTGTGATATTTATTGTAATACACTCACCATAACAGAAATTATTATATTAAAACATTTAACACACAAATTTATAGAAGTACATCATTAGTTATTTTCATACAATTTATTTTCCGAAAATAATATGGTGAGTTGGTATCAATATATTTTACTAGTTGAGCAGCTCATTTTGCTAGTTACATTTTTAAAAACTAGCACATTTTAGCAATAGGTTGCTAGTGGCTAAAAAAGTAAATTTCTAGCCCTGATATATCTGTATTTTGTATGGTAATCTTATATCAGAAAGTTTACTTACAGAGTGAATTGTGAAAGAGTATTTGTCATTTTTATACCCAACTATTTTGATGCAAACTTCCTTGACTACCACAGTTTTTCAGGTGTAATGAAAAAAGTTTATTACCTTTCTGATACCAACTCTTTTTTGACACTGTCTCTTTTGATGAGTTCCTTATAACGCTGGAACTCCCGCAGTAACTGGTGCGAGTTCTTGCTCAAGTTGCGAAACTGAGCTCTTAATTTTCCTGCAATTCTCTGTTCTGCTGGCCCCATAGCTGTGATAACAAAAAAACAGACAGATATTCCATAAATATCCAAGTACGCAGCCAAGTAAGCATTTGTTGGATGGATCGATGGATTTATCTGGTGTAAAAACCCCAAAAAACCCCATGAAAGTCTAAAGTGGGGTCCTTTCCGGTGGTGATTGAGCAGTACACTAGGAGACAAACCCCTACTCTTTTCCAAAGAGTGTACTGCGTTCTTTAACGAACATGGGCCATAATGCACATGGGACCAATGGCCTAAACGTCCCATCAAAACTACGGTGCGCTATTGTAAATTGCATTTCAGCCCTCCAGCTTAAATACAAGAAGAGCAGTGATGGGAATTATTGAACCGGGGATAAAGATATCGTCACGGTTCAGTGCACAAACAGTGGCTACAACCAGTGTAGCAGACTAAGCTAAGCTGCTCTCAAATTTTTTTTATTGAGTTAAGAATTTGTTGATTACTCTCTTATAAAAGTAGCTATCCATTTTTCTAAAGCATTTCCTCACTATCAAATTTTGAGTGACAAATACCTGTGATTTGCCATTATATAAGTGTAATATTAACATCTTCTTGCCCATATATGTATGTGATATGACATCATTATGGGCAAATCACACAGATTTATGACATAAACCTTGATAGTGTAGACCAAACTTAACAAAAAATAACCCAGACACATACATACACATGGAGCTACATACCTCGTTCATACTGAGACACGGCAGCCCTCCATAGGGGCTGAGTGTATGGATTATACTGCAAAGGGTTGAGGCCAGCAAATGGGCTGAATGCATCACCGGTCCTCAGCTCTTGTTGCTCTCCAGCTGATAGTAGCCTGATCAGTTGTTCATGGATGCTTCGCAAGGTCATGACCTTTAGGCACAAAGAAACAAATATAAAATAAATAAATATGTAGTTTTAAGTTGATCGATAAATTTAATAATCTACATTTGTTATTCTTTTTCTTAGAATTGTTTATTCTCAATACTTTCAAGGCCTGATAACTACTCTTCTCTGATTGGATAGTGCCTCATTTAAAAATATACATATTAATTAGATTGCTGGTGACTTCTGGTGACTATATACAGTTTGTCTTTTTATATTATGCATTATTCCTGATGATCCTTAAATAAAAGCAAATCATACAATGAAATGGTCATATTATTTGATTAATTGATATTTTATATATAAAAATAATGTCATTATATTCTCTGCTCCAAACCATTTCATGACAGAGCTATGTCATTTTCTACCAGAAAAAAAGCATTCATCTTCCTGTGTAATTTTATTCAATATACACTTTCATTTATTATCATTTTATTTAATATTTACTTTATATTGTATTTTTTACTAAATCAACTAACCTCCTGTAGCCTAGCTGACAGTTGAGACAGGCCCTCTGGACTGAACTTCTCACCCTTCCACGGGTTCATGGGGTCAGTCCTCCAGATCTGACCTGTCAACTTCTCACACAATAGGATCCACTTGTCGCAAATAGAGATCGCCCTCTGTAGAGCTTCGCGGACACGGTAGAATGGGTCCCGCCAGATGTCATGGCCACATAGTTTACGCTGCACAAATCTGCCTAGTTCTCCACCTTCACAGTAAAAAGATCCATATTTTAAAATTAGGGAATAATAATAATAGAATATTCCATTCAACAGGCCAAAATATTTTGAAATTAGGAATAAAAATAAATTACTAATATTATTAATGTCGGTAATACATGACTACATACACTGACATATGTCAAGGTTAAATTTATCCAAAGCTTCATCTTAAGTATATTCACAGAGCTTTCAGAACTGCCTGGTGTATTTAGACCATGGAGTCAAAACTTATTTTCCTCCATGATGGAGGATGAATAAACAATTATTCTAAAAAGGAAATCTTTTTGTCTAGTTTGTGAGGTGTGAACACCTGCTGTTTAGCAACACCAGACTCTTGTTTATTTGTATCTAATGTGTATCTCAATAAATCTTTAGAAAATGATCCAAGAATTGAGCCAAAACATGTAAGAATTATTTTTCTATTGATATTGATTTCTTATCTTATTGGTGTTTTATTTAATGTAATTAAAGAAACTTAATTACATAGGATAACAAACTTTTTCGTGAAGTATTGCCTTTGATTGTTATAATATAAATATGTGGCAAAGACAAGCCAAACCAGTCACTCGATTGTGTTTCAGAGACAATAGCAAAAACATGCCAGAATGTAAAATTTTAAAAAATCTATTTTATTTCACCAAACTGAGGTTTATGTATCTATACATCATGCTGTGCTATTATTTTTCCCAATTTCAATGTTAAAACAACACTTTTTAAAGATTTTATGATAGTTTCTGCATGAGAAATGCCTGAAATCATAAAATTTGAAGGCTGATTTCTCATATATTGTTCTTTAAGCAGCTGTATGCTTAAAGGCTTGTAACTTCATAAGGAAATGTCGGATTTGAATGATTTTTTTAACCATTTTATAGCTATTATTTTACTCTTTAACCCTGTATTAATAACTCAAAATCGATTTTTGCGACGAGCGACTGGTTTGGCTTGTCTTTGTCACATATGATGTCCATTTTGAATGTTGAAATATTGAAATACATACTTTATTGGAGAGTTGAACAGCTTTATCTCCTGCTCTTTGTTTTATCTTCGCTGCGAGCACTGGAACATTTCCATCGTCCAGAAATGAATTAATTTCAACTGTACCATGAAGGCCGGTAAGTTCTGGGCTTGAGACATCTATTGAGAAATAGTTTCCACATGTGGTGAGGATAAAATCCTTCCTTGAGTCTCCTGACCGCATTGTGGCATCGGTTGCAGTGGTTTAGTAGTAGTCCAGACTTCTCAAAATCCTATAGGAAAACAATTTTTATCAGATGCCGATGTTACAACCAAGTGTAGAGGTAAAATAGGTAAAACATACTGTATGTTTTACCTATTTTACCTTTTTTAACACACATAGGAACCGCTAATACAGTATCGCATCTATTCCACAATTATGGTTTCTAATTAAGTTAATAAACCAATAATTGGGACAGTAATGTATATCAATAGTAACACCCGATCGCTCAACACAATCAACTCTGCTCTGTTGCACCATAGTCAACGACTGTCGAGGTTTCCAGCGTCTGTCATATAACTTGTACCCAATTGTAATTTTTGTGACTAATTATTGCACTGCATTAGAATTTCTGGAAACTTGTATTGTTTTGTAGTTCATCTCTTTGTAGTATGTTTTTTTCTTGATGAAGATAATATAAAAGCGAAAAGTAGAATAACATTTTGAGTGACATTCATACTATTAGTATTTCCACTAGGCAGGCTTAACTCAGCACACACCTGGCAACCACGGTATAATTTTGCCCAGATTCTGGCAACACCGCAAAGTTGTTGACATGTACTACAAGCCGGGTATGAAAATAGTGCACTGGAAGACGTTCTTAATTAATGGTTATTAACTTAATTAGAAACCATAATTATTGGATAATAAGTGGATTATTGGAAAGTCAAATCATCAAGGAATGTATTATTATTAGTATTGAATAATTGTGTTAAATAATTAGTAATTAATTTTACGGCCGGATGCGAAACCGTATTAGCACCCACAGAGTGCCACAAAACAGACATAAATAGGCCTACCTAGGCGGCCCTAGCCTTTGTTGTGCCTTTACGCTAATTTATTTAGGCCTAGCCCCCCCCCCAGCCTAGGCCCCTAGGCCTTCCTTAGTTTTTGGTCAACAAAAGAGAAGGTATTAAGGTTGAATTGTAGATAACCTACAAACTGGCTAGAATTTTATGGATAAAGTAGTCTACTCGGGGGCCTCCTTGTCTAGAGGCTCCAGAAATACAGTAGATCCTTATATCTTACACTAAGTCATGGACTAGCCTAGGCCCTTAGCCTAGGCTAGGCACAAGAGAGGTCATGCTGGTGGTGCAGCAACCGACGATCGGCGGCCGCAGTATGTATGTATGAGTAGTGGTTGTCAAGACCAAGGCGTCTGGTTTCTATGTAAGATAATTCCTAACCTAATTATCGAATTCGACAAAGAAAACACCATTGTGTGTAACATAGCATATTATTGAAAATTAGATGCTTTACTTTTCCTACCAAATGAATGAAATTCAAAACTGAAAAATAACTAAACAACCTTATCATTAAATGGTCATCATATCAACTTTCGCCCTTCTCTCCATCGTCGGAAAATAGGAATGTCGAGATAAAATTAGACGACTGTATGAAACGAGCATGTTGATTGGATTAAACTACTTAATCTAAAGCTTCAACGAATAAGAATTTGCAACATATCTATTGCGGCATGTAATATATTTGCGCAGTCGCAGAAGTCATGTTGATAGACCGACGGTCGGGAAATGAATGAATGTTGAGATGTCTCTGTTGAGAAAAAGCCTGTGAAAAACATTCTGTAACCTGTTTTGTACGTCAAAATATATGTAAGTTTAAGTTTATATAAATTAAGGTGTTGTCTGACGAGTTAGATTCATTATTGGTGTAAGGAGTATCAAGTTATGGCTCGTTGGAGTTCAGATAATCATGACTCGGTTATTGACTCAGCTTCGTCTGTCGAATGAAAGAAACGACACACCACACTGTCAGTGGATTGTACGTAGCAGTGTTTGGGGGAGGAACCGTCTTTTGACACTGTGATCCCGGCTTCATACTGGGGTATGAGAGTATGAAAAAGTGTTTTTCTGTAAATAACTTAACTTTTTTTGGTTTAAAGTTTTTATAGTCAGCTTTTTTCGTTGTAATTGTATCGATATCAGTTTATAAACTGAACCGGTGTTTACTTTCCTCCTAGTCTAGAGAGGCTAGCTCAGCTAATTCGGCTTGTTCTCGCGTAGCATGGCAATGTACGTATTCAGAAGCCTAGCTAGGCTAGACGTCTGCAGTTGGGTTTAGCTTGATGACATCATTGAGCTAGCTAAAGAGTAGCAACAAACGATTGGAGTTCAAACTGCCTTTGAAAGTAGGTGATAGGATTATGGTAACAGTTTGTGTCTACCATAATTTATATAAATGTGCACGTTTTTACAATAACATTCTTTGCAATTCTTCAGCTTGTGCTGACACTATCAGTAACAATTTTATGTACATTATATAATTTTTTTTATTGAATAAATACCAAGAATAATAATAATAATCCCTAGGGCCTAATGTCAAATATTACTGGCCTAGCTAGGGGAATGATTTATTTTTTTATTTTTAATTCAACTTCTGTATATTTTACAGATTTACTGTATAGTTAATAATTTTTTAAAAATATTTTATAACTATTAAGTGTATATTTCTTTTTACCTATGCTAGAATGAAAAGTAGTGTCTGCACATATTTGTCTATAAATTCATAAAGTAAAGGCTAGTTTCTGACTAAATCTTACATTAACGTATGCCTAAGGCTATGTCATAAGGTTAGGCTACATTCCTGATGATAACATAATTAATGTCGAAATGTATTATACTATCTTATCTAAGGCTACATAATTTTTTAATATTTTTTTTTATGTAGGCCTATCTCCAATGCAAAACATTATCTATATCATCCATAAAAAGCTTGTTACTGTCATTTTAATGCAAATTCCATTGTTTGGCTTTATCTGTATACTTTCATTTGCTAATCTACTTAATGATTTAATCCTTTGTATTGTAGGCCTACACCTGCTGCACATGGTAAACATGATGTTCACTGAATTAGTGGGTAGTATATTTGGAAGGAAATTCAGACCTTATAATAATCAGAAATTCAGTAATATTCCTTGCAGCCTGAACCACAGAAGTATGTCTGTACAGCATGATAATTTTTTTGCTTATAAATATGTATTCTGGTGTTAATTAAAGCATTCTTCCTAGGCATCTATAATCTGTTCTTTGGTTTTGATTTGTCTAAATTTGATTGCCAAATAAATATATAATGATTTAATTGATTGGAATAAAGATCACACAAAAAAAGCCCATTTTATTTTATTCTGCAATAGCATCATCAGGAATAGATATAGATTAAGTCTATACAAAAATTTACCAGAAATCTTAATTAGTAATGTACATTTTAAATGAGGTAATTACCAAATCAGAAAAAGTTATTTGATCGATTTCGTCTGCTGATGAAACAACATGTGGCCTTATCATTCTTTTAGGCTGTTCTCGTACAGCAGCAGGTTTAATATATTACGTACGCATGAAAGCTACAGAATTTCAGCTTTAGGGGTATGAAGACATCGACATTAAATAGACAGTTGATATGTATCCCAGAAATGTCTAAATTACCATCCATTATATATGCAATTTAAATGATAATGTATCATGTTAATAAAAAATATTCATGATAATAATGATAATTTATTATTTTAAATTGTTACTTTATATCCTTATTCAATTATGTTAAATATTTTAACGGTTTAATTGGATTTTTAAGTCTCCACTGATGTATTGAATCTGTATGAAATAACAAAGCTGGAAAGTGTGATAAACGCTTTGAATAAGATAAGATAAGATACACTTTATTGAATAAACCCGCATATTAAATAAATGCCCTCTTCCGAGTCCCATTCGAAATAAATTCCCCCTTGATTAAACACCCCATGCATTTAGTTTTTTTCCCTCAAATAAACTTCCCTCCCCTCCCTCCCACCTCAATGTTTGTAAACAAAACTAATGAAAGCAACATCATTATCAACACATTCTTTTAATGTTCTTCTCCAGTACAATTACATTTTTTTTTTTTTGTAACCTGGTTTGGATCAATAATCTTTGTGATCACGCCGAAGCGCATTTTGACAGTAATGATATGTTGTAGTTTATACTTACCCCTGTACAGTGAAATTAGGGGGCGATTATTTGAGCATGTATCCATTTTACACTGGAATAAATGCTTCCCTCAAGTAAACACCCCTACAAAAACACTTCTCCACAATAAATAAATAAATAATAATAATGGTAGACTTATATACAGTAGCACATATTGTTAAGCTCTCTGTGCACCCCATGATATCAATACCCAGGTCATTGGATTAAACGCCCATGAAACACAAACTCAAGCTCCCTGGGGGAGTATTCCATAACGCTGCAGCAGTTACATCAGCGCATTTAAAAAATACAGTAAATAGTTTTAATTTTAATAAATACAGTATTTTATTTTTATACATTGATTTTCATTTTTTGGGGATGCAAAATCTCAATGCTGTAGTACTGTAGAAGCATATCCAATTGCAATGCTCTCAGTTTTATTGATTGTTCAATTATACAGGTAATGAAAAACCTGTTCTAATTTATTAATTAGAGAATACAATGGCAAATTGAATGCCTGGAATTATCATTTAGAGTGATTCACATGGAAGTCAGACATTGAATTCACCAATTGTAAAAACACATTAACATTAATTACAATTTATTTTAAAACTGGTTTCAAAATCTATTACTGAAATTTTTTTTTCGAGGTTTTTGCTTACGATAATAATGATAAATCTGCTAAATATAGCGCATTATGCACAACTGCAAGTCTCAAAGTGCTTTTGCTTAAGATTAAGAAGAGAGAAAATAAACATATATACATTTATAATAAATAAAATAATGCAATACAAGGATAGTCAGTTTGCTATGAAAATTATTACGACTTTTTAAAAACCAATTGCAAAAGAGGCAAATAATTCATTTTATTTCATACAATTTATTTTTTATTTCCACCCAAAGTTCATGAACATAAAGGTACAGCAATACAAGTTTTTTTTATCATTTAAGTACAGTTTAGTGTTCTCTCCCCTCTCCCCTCCCTTAAAAATAAAATAAATATCTTATAACAAATGAAAACACCAATAAAAAGAAGGAAAGAAAACAGTATTCTCTGGCTGAAAAAAAAAACAAAACGAAACATAACTAAATGCTTCAATTGATAGCATATATAGTTTACATTATATAACAAACAGTTTATTGTTTGATATATTCTGCCTAAAAGTCATAAATTACAAACAAATCAATAACAAATTTCAATCTATTTCTTTATTATTAATGTAGTACAGAATTTAGATACAAAATTAAATATATTCTATCTACAAATGCCAGTTCAAATTGTTGACTTTGACATAAATTCCAGTCTGTTTAAAATTGACTTTACTTGGCTCATGTGGTTTGGACCGTTTATTTAAATGAAAGAGATCAACTCACAGCCAAATTCAAGGTTTTGATCCCAATTCAATTCCAATTCATTTCCTCCAGGATCATTCATTAGGTTCAATTTCAGAATTTGATTTAATATGGACATCCCAGTTGGGTGACCCATAAATTTGTCGGAATGTGTTTTGGATGTTCATTATAAACAAAGTGGTTTGTTCCAACCAGTCCATTTTCTTACATACAGTAATTTTGTCTTACCAAATAATAAAATGAACTTTTTTTTTTCATTCAACCTCAAACTCATGGTTTTTTTTTACATTTCTTTTCTTTCATGTTTTATTCACTTTCTTTTTTTCTTTTCTTTCATGTTTTATTCTCTTTCTTCTTTTTTTTTCTATTGTGATTGTCCCTGTTCTTCTCTGTCTGGTCTTCGAAAATTTTCATCATTCTTAACATCATTTTAATAATAATAATAATAATTCACAAGTACAATAGGAAGTCATTACGAGTGATGATTAATTACAAATTTAATTAAGTGCAATGTTCGAAATAAGAATGTGTAATCTCTTTTATTACATCACTCTTTTCATGACTGAAATATTTTATTACAGTTTAATCAATTTAGGCATTATTATAGTTAATTGTTTTATGTTCATTTTACATGTGAAAATAACGTATTTTTGTATTTTAAAACTTTCTTAGGTTACCCTACAGTAGGAATTAATGTCTTAATCATTTATTTGTTCGAAGAAGAAATTTACGTCTTATTTTTTAAGATTTCAAGGCAGTGATGGGCACTAAATAAAAATAAAGAAAACTTTTATATTTTTCTTTGTCAGGTTTTTGCATTTGTATGTCACATCTTTCAGTGACTTGGTCTTGGGTTTACATCCTGTAAACTTGGTTGTCGCCGCCCCACTGGCCCAAGTGGCTTTAAGAGTGACTCACAGTATACATTACTGTATATTATGCGCCACTGTTGTTTTCTTCTTTTTCAGAAAACTCCATAACTTTGTCAGGGAAGTTGTGAGTCAAGGTGGAGGGATCTAGAAAACAAAATCAAAGTAAATCACTAGCAGCATCATTCACAAAATTAGTAAGTATTAATAAAGATTAAATTTTTCATTTTATTTTTGGCCTTTTTTTTAGGGTACCGTCATCAATGTAAATATCTTCTTTAATTGTGTCATGCCTGTGGCCACCTATAAATCTTCTGATAAATCATTATTTCTTCCTCACAACTAAAGAACTATATAAAGTAAAAATAAACGCAATTACTTTAAACTGTTTATATCAATCACTACATTCTTTATATGACCATGTGATATAATTATGGGTGTACTTTTACTTAATTGTAATAAAAATAATGACCAATAATAATAATAATAATTAGTAAACCAATTATATTTATTATCTTTATTCTAAACTCTGGAACCAGCACAATCAATATTGTTGCCCAATCCCATTCATAGAAAAGTGGATTTATTTATTTATTTTTAAATTTCAACCATCTTTATAGAGGGTGACCCTTCCAGCTAGGCTGATATTCAGGGGCCCTCTACATGAAAAACCAGAAACACTTCAGTTTTTAACTGCCGGCCATGGATGTATGTATTTTATACTGAAATAAATAAATAATAAATTAAATAAATAAGACAGAAAGAAGACATTAACCCATGTTCAGCATATAAATTTTAAAACTACTGAAGTATCTGGCCAGCCAAACATCACATTCCCAGAGAAACAATGTTACAATACAGGTATCCCTCTAATTAAAGACCGCTCCAATTAAAGACTACATTTCTGTGGTCCCATATTAACATATGTCTCTTATCTTTATTCTTCTAATTAGAGACCAAATCAACTAAACACCATAGAAACCTCAGCCCCAAAATGGCTATTAATTCTGGGAGACCTATATTAGGAGAACTTACAAAATTTGAAACTCTTAAAATAGTACTGTTAACATTAAATGAATGCAGTGTGTTTCCACTATCTTGGTTATTGAGTCATTCTAGAAAATCACTACAAAAGAAATCAATATCAATGAGAAAAAAAATCTTGTAAAAAGGAATAGTATGCAAATCATGTTCGGAAATATGTAATTCTCTACTGCGCTTAATTTTGAATACTTTGCTTCTGTATGTGATACATGAAATATTGATTATTGGGTAGTACTACAAGATGACATTAAAAGGTAATGTATCTATGGAAACTCTACCTCTAGAGTAGCCTCCAGATAGTCTTGTAAATCAGTAAATCCAGGCTCGGGAAAAAACAATTTTTTTATATGCTGTACTACAGTAACTGATTTTTCTTAGACACATAGCTTGGGAACTGTTAATGGGATACAGATTTTAATTATTTAAAAACTGAGATAAAAGGTTGAAAAAGGGGGTAGTTAAAGGCCTAGTAATAGGTCTAGGTTAGACTTGCAGCTTCCATTTTAATTTCTTTTAATTATGGATATTTTACAAATCTTGTAGGCCAAAAAATAATATTATGCCCGGAGCAGAGTGTTAATTCATAGTATATTAATTCTATACAGAATATAAGTCCTGAGCAAGAGTCGTCTTGTCAAGATAGGAGAGTGCCGTCTTCGCATGCGAGAAATTTGTTTAGCTCCGTTATCATGCCTCCAAGACGAAAGAGACGCTCTCCTCCAATCGATGATTGTAAAGCTAAAAAATCAAGGAAAACAACCAGGTAAGTTGTAGTATACTATTGGTTTTTTGTTTTTTTTTTTAGTATTTTGATTTGTAATTATTATTTAAATTTGCATAAATTAAATTTTGATATTTAATTTCTAATGACAGTTTTGAATAGTAGTAGTAATAATAATAATAATAATAATAATAATGGTTTAGTTATATTTATATTAAATATGATTGTATTGACAATTTATAAATATTTTTTGAAGTGATAATAAATAATATTAATGTAATAAGTACTGATAATCCACAGTATATCTTAGTACCTTCTTAAAGAAGACATTCATGCAAGAGTGCAGATAACACATGACTAAGTATTTTATACAAGTAGACACAAACCAGATTCCGTCAAGTGCGTGTGCAGATTGCACATGCTTGCAAAGTATCACGAATAAACGTGTCACATGTAAGACGTGTCTTAATCAAGAAGGAAACTCTTGTGGCTTCATCTGGTTCAGTCTCTCAAATTGTCCTGTCCAGTCATACTTACTCGACAGTTCACTGTGTCTAAGTACAGTATATGGTGTACTACTAGAAATTGCAAATTGCAAGTGAAGTGCTGCAAAGTACAACTGCATGTAAATGTTCTTTGAACAAAATTATTTATGCGAGTCAAGTGAAAATAATGAATAATAAAAATATAACAAATAATATGAGACACGACCCATTGTCTATTATTAGAACACTGACGAGCTGACGTAGAAACATAGTAAAAACAAGCATTGGTACCGTGTATGCCAGTCTACAACAAGCGTCGCATAAATGTAATAATTAGCACGCTGAAATAGGCTAGTAAATAAGTTTAACTGGGTTCGTAAATAATATTGGCCTCAAAATATTGTGGCTGAGCTGAGACATGGGCCGATTAAACATAGAAGAAATAAGAAACCTAGAAATATAGTGAAAACGCTGAATAGTAATACTCAAGCGTCAGTACGTGTAGGTTAGTCTACAAACGTCGCCTAAAGTAACTGATTTTACCCGGCAGAACGAAAGATGGAATCTCCGCTTTTCAGTCGTCTTAGGCCCTTGTTTTTTGACAAACAATGACCTTTCAGAGGTCAAATTGCTGTCAAGAATATGAATTGGCTGCTTCGCAGCAATTATAGGTATATATTCTTGCTGGTACATGGGTAGAGGTCTTGTTCAGCCTAGAGGCTATTGTGTTAGCTTGACCCAAACTAAGATATATCCCATACTGTAGTCTTAAATTGGTAAAATTTAAAAGACAGTGGGTAGTGCTATGCCGGTTCTAAAGCCAATTCCTAATTATGTCCTAATCAAATTCATGCAAGTAACATCCAGTCAGAATCAGGAAGTGGTTTAATACTGGAGTAACAATAGCCACTGCTTATTTACACAATAAAGCACATGTGTTTCCGTATATTTTACAAGCAATTTGAAAAAAAATCTGATAAAAATATCGTTTTTTATTTTATTTATTGGTGTCATGATCATTATAAAGGGCATTGACTGCCATCATATGAATGCCTGCATATTATTAAAGAAAGAGGTAATAAATTTTTAATATTCTATGCAAAAAAATGCTAAAAAGAAATACTGTAATTGCATGGTAGACATTACATAAAAGCTATGTTTGAAGAGTTAAGTGATCAGATTTAAGCTCTAATGGCATATTACAAGATCTAGTATTTACCAATTGGTCCAAGATATTACTTATTAATCACTGACTACAGTGGTCATATGGACAATGGACATTGTAGCTTAGGGGTCATTCATAATTATTAAGTGTACAAGCAGTACTATTTTTCGGTACCCCCTCCCTCCCCATTCTCTATTTTTCTACTGTACTTGGTTACAT
>NW_022718077.1:184219-212599 GCF_011630105.1 Anneissia japonica | reverse complement strand
GAGATGACAGCATACAAGATGGCAGTAAAAACATGAACTCTGACCTTTACAGGTGATACCCACTAGCTGAGTAATCTTATCTCCCAATCTCACTTATAATGAACCATGTTTCTTGGCATCCATTTCCCATACTCATTATAGTAATACTATCTTCTCTGTCTCTTCTTCATCTTATTTGTTTCTTTTATTTAACTTCTTTTGGACATCTGCTGGAAGCTCACTGCATAGAGGCCTAACGGCATTATAATTGACTCGTACTGCGAATTTGCGATGAATTTAACATACAACACAAAGACTACAGTTTACCTCAATCAATGCCATTTATTCTTTGACCTACATATATCTCGTCTGGATACTTTACAAAATCGGATACCAATGCTCCGGACAATTACTCCACAGTATATATGCTGGCCACCGTCCAACTGCCTAACAGTTGCTTTGTCAGCACTAAAATGGCATTATATGGCACACTAATATGTAAATTAGTCAATTCAAATTAATATGTTAAACAGATCATTGTTTCAACTGCCATTACAGGCATTATGCGCTATAATAATAAGTCTACATTCATTAGGATTAGAGATGCAAGAAATTAGTCATCAATAATTGGCATTGCTATAATAATTTTTATTATTGTTATGGATTGTGATTACCATTTGATGGTTATTTCTCGTTAAATTGTTATTTTAGTAAAATTACTTTTAAAGTAATACCATTATTATTGTTGTTACAGTATTTTTGTATATTATGCTAGTAGTTCAAAAAAGAAATTAATAAATAAAAAATAAAAATGATTATAGTGTATCCTGCTATACAATAGTACACGTTCTGGTAGTTATAGGACAAGAATGTCTTCTAAACCTTAGGTCAGCTACCTGGTTAGAATTAGTTAAATAACTTAGTCTTACGGAAATCCTAGTAGTCAAGAATGCTGACTAACCCATACTGACATTGCATTGACCTCTTAAAAGGTGAACACCACAGGTAGAAAAGCTTTGCTATACATAGACATATTCCTTGTTTAACACAATAGTACATTTGATTATTTAGTTACATGTCTTCCTCAATTCCTGAACCAGTTTATTTCCTATAGTATTTAATGCACTTCTTAGTATTGTATGAAACTAAAAGCATAAGCATATATTTAATTGCTTTATTGTCCAACAGCACACTCAACAGGGCTTAGGCATTGGAGCCGTTTTGTAGTAAGAAAAAAAAAAAAAACACTAAAGTGATAATTTTACGTCTTTCAACCATAAAATCCCCTTTTACCAATCATGGGTTTTACAGTACTCTGGCATCCTGATTTGGAGACCCTAGAAAGCCCCTTGTTTATGACCCCCCTGTTGTTAAAATCTCAGGACATACAACAAAATTCTCATCTTCAATATACTCAGTGTTGCATGTCATAAATAATTGGAAATTTTATATGCTATGAATTCCTGAAATGATAAACCCAATCAAGCTTAAAAATATTTCCAATATCGATCTTTCCAAACAATTACTGAAGACTTGCTTGTTTACCTAACCTGTCCCACTTTAATAATAAATATAAACTTAGTTTACTGTTGTGTGGTTGAAATGCATTATGGTCTCAGTTGTTTATGTCTGCAGTAACTTTTGTATATTTGCACTGTTTAGGGATTTTTGGGAAATATTCTGGTATCCACTGTTAACTACTTATTATTACTTATTATTACTTACTGTATTAGTCTTGACTAATGGACACATAGCTTCCACTTTGGAAGCAAAAGGAAAAGTACAATACTATATTAACAAACAGGGACTTTCCAGCACTAGTACAATAAATTTGATAATGATACTACTGTATTATAGTTTGGGATTCCAATTTAGTAGTGATAGTAGGATTTATGCTGCACATTTTTGCCAATGGTACTGCTGATTTTGTTATTATTACCCCCTGGTGTTTGTTGATTGGATCCATGCCATAGCAAAGCGGTAGGAAATACAACCTTCCCCACTCCCTGGAAAATATATTGTACCTACTGTAGTTGTGCTGGAATTTAATGTGCACAGACTAATACTTTCAATTCAAGCCACAACATCTTTACCAGGTACCCATTTATATTCCCTGGGTATCCTTACCCAAAGATATCAAGTGTACAGGACATTTGAACCTCGACCTCTTTGTTGAGACCCAACAGGCTCTAATGTCCCTGATGGGAACGTAAGTAGGTGTGGTGAGACGTCACTCAAAATCTATCGGAAGTAATCCAGCCCCAGAGACTATGACACTTTAGGGGTGCAAAGTCTTATTTAAACGACATTACAGTCAACAAATATGTATATAATTTTTTTCTTTCCTGACGGTGACCCTAACTCCCCCCTCCCCAGCACCACCCGTGGCATTGTCTGACACAGCTAATGCTTTGCACTTGACTGGTTAATTGCTTAGTCTTGATCTATACCTGTATTTCTTTTCATTATATATACGTGTATTTCTTTTCATTTTCTCCATTTTTTTAGTTTGTCCGCAACATACACAGACTTAACAGAATCCAGTTACCAGGCTGCATTCTCCTCTAAAAGGTGCCTGGCATGGTTTGAGGAATACAAGGACACAGATGACTCCGTAGGCCCGGAAGGAATGGAGAAATTCTGTGAAGATATTGGCGTTGAGCCAGAGAACATTGTAATGTTGATTATAGCATGGAAACTTGAGGCCTACCAAATGGGTTTTTTTACACTACAAGAGTGGATGAAAGGAATGTCTTCCCTACAGTAAGTAGTATATATAATGTGTTGATGTTGATGTGTTGATGTTTTGGCTAAGGTCAGGGCTGGTAAAGTGCACAACCCATGCTTAAAGGATTTGGGCATTTCCCCTGAGGCATTTGTAAGGGTAGGGGAATTTGTTTTTATTTATTTTATCTTCAGACTACTAGTGATTGGGCCATATAGGCCTAGTTCACTCTGGTACTTCTTAAACGTTAAACTTCCTAAATAATACTGCAGTATGATGTTTTAGCGCAGCAGTTGCAGTTCTGCTATCAACCATGAGGTCAGAGGTTCGATCCCTCGCTGTGCATTTAGCTTGAGTCCTTAGGCAAGGCACTTTACCCAGAAGTACAAGAGGGCACCTGGTAGGCTCAAACACAAAATAAGCTGACTGTGAATTTTTAAGTGTAAATTTGATGCAATTCAGATATTGAATAATGTTGAAATTGAAATTGATTATTGCTGCAATATTATAGAATTCTCCCCAGGAGAATCCATATTTGCATGATCCAATGACCGTGGGTAATAATGCGAAGCGCTTCTAAGTCTAAAATATTTTTATTATATTAATTAATTTTCTATGTTGTTTATTTTCAGGGTTGATTCCGTAAGGAAACTACAAGGAAAATTTGATTACCTCCGATCACTACTCACAGACCCTCCTACATTTAAAAGAATTTACAGATTTGCATTTGACTTTGCCAGAGTAAGTATACTAAGAAGGCATGGCACTCCAGTTAATTGCTCTTCTGAGCTTATATACCGGTACCAATACGTACATTTTCCTCAAGGTATTACATAATAATTATGTAATGTAATATAGTTGGAGTTACATAGCGCTTCCAACGATCTTAAAGTGCTGAAGGTGTGGACTATTTTGTACAATAACTTGCTTCTAACCTAAGGGTTTCTTTTTGTCTGAGCTAACTCTCGTCTGTCTACAACAGGGCTGTATGAACTAGTACACCGGGGTAACCCCCTACTCATCTTAAAAGATGTGCTGGGTTCTTTAAAGCGTACATTAGCCAAATTGTGTACACTGGACCATAGTCCTTATCCAAGAAGACTTGTTCCACCACCAGAACCATAGGGGAGCGTGCTACCCGTGCCTTAAATGCATTGATGAATCACATGATATTGATATTTAACTTGTTTGAGCAACGAACACCATGATAAATGTTTTTTAATGATTACTAAAGACCCTTGTTTACTATATTATTGTGTTTTTATTTCAGATAAAAGATCACAGGTGTTTAGACTTAGAGACAGCCAAAACAATGTTGCGCCTTCTGCTCGGTAGACAGTGGGTTCTTTTCAACTCATTCCAACAATTTCTAGATGTGAGTTAATTTTAATGGAAATAAGATTTTATAAAAACAAAAGATAATACAGTTGGGAAAGGATCAGAAGGGGCTTAATTACCATCCTTATCAACATCATCTTTCCACCATAAACAATATCGTCTACATAATAATTATTGATTTATTCTAATATACATTGGCAAATATTTAAGCATAATGTTTTTATTTTTGTTTGAGCAGCGGTCCAATTACAGAGTTGTGAACAAGGATCAATGGTGCAATATTCTAGAATTCAGCCGAACGATACAGCCTGATCTTAGCAACTACGATGAAGATGGTGCATGTAAGTCCGTCAATCAATCATTCACGTAACTCTTTCCACCCAATGAGGAGTATCGTACCTTATTACATCACATCATTACCAAAATCTGTTAAAGCCTGTTTCCTTAAAATCGCTACACTGTCACGACAGTGTTTTCAGTGCAATCGTTTCAATGTGTAGCAATTGGGAAGCTCCCGGTTTCGACTGACTAATCAGCGTCACCAAAAGCTGTCGATATATAGCTTGTAGCGATTGTATGGCAACCAAGCTTTAGGCTATTGCTCGTCTAGGCCTAAAGCCTTCTGATTGTAGTTGGCAGTCAGAACGAATTGTTGTTAAAATGATACATTGTGTGGGCGATGTGGCATTTCGGTTTACATAGAATCGCATCTGCTGACGACCATCCTGACTAAGGTAGCATTTGTAAATATCATCCTAGCCTATCTTTTCTAATATATTACGATTTCCATCATCAAAAACAGGCTCTATAAACTCCTGTAGTTCGGAAGACAGACGGCAGCCATTTGCTCCACCCCATAGTTAAGACTGTTAAAGCATTCCTCACAAATGACATTAAGTAACTTATCAGATCCGTTTTTTTTTTGTTTTTTTTTTTCTCATTAGGGCCTGTGATGCTTGACGAATTTGTGGAGTGGTTACGAGGGCAGTATTCATGAACAATGCATGTACCGTGTTGACTTGCATCTACCTAAACAGTATTGTGAATATAGATACAAGAACAGCTAACTCAGAGAACAAATATGCTCTCCGAATACGTCTATTGTGCGCAGGAAAAATATCTGCGTTAATGTGTACGAAACAACAGGCTTTACAGTCAATAGGCTTTATAGTACACATGTATAGTGGCGACTGGAAAGAGTATAACTGTTTTGTATCATATCGTTTCTTACAGAGTAACTGTAAAACAAAAAAATCTAGCGATATATACCATGTGAAAATGATAAGAAACAAATAATATTACACATCTTTATGTTTATCTTGTTTTAAGAAATGTTTTTTTACCTTAAGTTAAGATGATGGACGTTATGTAACTGTACAGTACACTAAGGCAGTAGCATTACACGTTAAGTGGTCTCTAATAAGATGAGAAGGGGAAAAAAATCTACGCTTCGGGTGATTTCCATCCTTCAGAATTTTAAACTTGCCTACCCCTGGTTAGTTGATTGTCAAGGTTTCTATTGTGATACGTATGATTGGAATCTATGAATACAATGTATGACACAAGGAAACATTGTCAAAAATATACTAACTGTATGCAAATTAATGCCTAATCATGATTTCTGAACCATCATACTTAATGCTATATAAACCACACGGAAGTCTTCATTATGATATATAACTATGGGGCAGTAGTCCGCCGTTGGGGTTAAATCCCAAAATTCACAATTATTTCTTTTTTTAAAGGAACAATAATTATCTTTGTTTCTAAGCTAATTTTTATCCTGCTTAATTGGTCAAAATATGCTGTAGTCTGACTAGCCTACAGTAATAATAATCACCATTTTAAAATCAATCTTTTGTTGTCTTCAGAACAGTGTATAGAATAACTAGTTAACATTTCCTATGATCACCACAATGTACAGTCCATCCAACTTCCTTCATAACCCATTTAAATTGTTAACAGTTTCTGCAATTACCATTCATAACCCATAACCGGTTAACAGTTAATGTAATATCTGTACTGCCCTCACTAGTAAAAAGTTTCCATAAACACACTATCAGGTTAACAGTTGCTGTGATCACTACCTACCCATGTAGGTAATAAGCATATGCCTAGGTGATAGCAAGCCTGTATACTGCCCTCACTGGTGAACAGTTTCCATAAACACACTATAAATTTTACAGTTCCTGTGATCGCTGCCTGCCCATGTAAGTAATATGTAGGCTGTGTAAAGCATTAGCATATGCCTGGATGACAGCAAGCCTGTATACTGACTGCCCTCACTGGTAAGCAGTTTCCATAAATACACTATCATTTTACCGTACTAAATATATTGATATTGACTAAAGGAGAATGTGATTCCGCTCCATAACTCAAATCATGCCAACATCCACAGTCCCAGGGTTGATTGGATTATTGAGGGGGGCGTTTATTCAAATTAGAAGGGGGTGCTTATTCGCGCGAGTACGATAACAGTTGCTAGGTCACTACCGGCCCATGTAAGTAATCGGTATGCTGTCTGAAGCGTTATCATATGCCTAGGTAACAAAAAAACCTGTATACTGCCGTCACTGGTAAACAGTTTCCAAAATCACACTATAAGTTTAAAAATTCCTGTGATCATTGCCTGCCTGTATACCACACTCACTGATAAATAGTTCCCATAATAAGGTTAACAGGTGTTAGATCACTGCCTGCCCATTAACTAATGTGTAGGCTGTCTGAAGCCTAGGTGACAGCAAGCCTGTATTATACCACCCTTACTGGTAAACAGTTTCCATATAAAGGTTAACAGGTGCTAAATCACTGCCACCAGCTACAGTAGTTAAAACAAATTGTGTCGATGTCTTTAAAAAAAAACTATTAAGCTCTGTCTTATCATGCTATCGTGTTTTATTGCGGACCCATATATGTGTAAATCATATATGAACACAATAAAGTCACAGGCAGGCTAAGTATGTAAATAATTTTTTTATCTTCTAAATATTCTGTAATTGTATTTCATGAAGATCTTATGATATTTTCATCGCAAGAAATATTGTTTTTAAAAAATAGTTATTTTACCATAGCTATCTTCCATATAATATTTTGTGCATAAGTTTGCATAAATTAAATGCTGCCTTTCATATCTATGTTATATCTGTTGCACGAATCACATGTTGAGAAGTAATTTCATTTCAATTCTGACAATATAATGATTGTATTTTAATGTCTTTTTGTGGTTACTGGTAAATTTACATTAAGGTTATACTTTCCTGGAAGTCAGAATTTTAAGGGGGATTTGTTATTTTCTGTTGGAGTTAAGATCAATATGGCAAAATATGCAACAAAATATGGGGAGGGGTTAGTTGGGGTAGCCTACAGTTGTTGGCTAATACTGTGAATGATCAGAATATAAGTGCTTCCCTTAATGATGTGCTGTACTTGTTAAATACATATACTATTCTTATATACCCAGTGGTATAATAATTTGCCAATCCAAATAACGTTATTTTTGTTATTTTGATTGCACAATTTGGACCAAAACAAAGCCATAAAAACCCTATTAGCGCTCATTTGATCATTTGCAGTATGTGTTACTGCAACACAAATTAGACAATTTTTACAGGGAAAATAATTATTTTCTGTAGTATTGTTATTATTTGAATAATAAATATGTACAAATTATACAGGACAAGAGTAGAGTTGTATTTTTGTTTCCTTGTGGGTATATTTATTGTAATCTTGAGTGTTCTGCCCAGGGGGGTTGAAGTGGGGGATGATTAGGTGATTTTTTTTTCCTTTGAAAATTTTCAATGGGGAGAGTGGAATCTTCCAGTCATACAAGCATGTACTTTAATACCACTTCAAGTGATCATCAGATGCAACCATGCAAGGTTATTTGATTGCGATGAATAAAAGCACAATATCCTACCATCCTAAACAATAACGTTTTACTCAGGGGGTCCGGCTTCCCCCCCCCCCCCTTCCTGTTGGCAGATTTCTGAAGCCACCAGTAGGTTTGATGTTGGCAGGTGCCTCGATCTGCTCTGTTCCAGTATACAGCTATTACAAAATACGACTAATACACACGTACGTGAACAGAGTACTGAATATGTGAGGTTATTACAAGTACGACGTTTAATACAAAAAAACAACGTAACATACAAGGTGCGTTAACGTGCCTGCATGAAAAATTCAACTTTTAACGGATTTTTGGTCACACGCCTATGTGAACAGAGTGCAAAAAGTACGACAGCTTAAATAGGATGATTGTTACAAACTGCGACTTAACCGACGTACGGTAACGTGCCTGAGCAAGAAAATTCAAACTTTTAACGCGGTTTTCGTCACACAGCTATGCATTTGTCATATCGAATTTAATAGTATGAACATAGTGAAGACGATAATAAAATACGAAAATTACAATAGATGTAACATAAACGCAGTGGCGGATCCAGGGTTCGGACGAACCCCTCTCTGTGAAGAAACGTAACAAAATACAACTTGGTCCTGGCTTACTAAAGGCATGCTAACCTACCTAGGTATAGGTTGGAAGATCAGACAAACTAGGCTTAGCCCAACTAGTTTTAAATTAAATAAATTGTAGGCCTATACACTGTTTTTGGGTTCGCCGTCGTATATGAACGAAAGTGCGTTCTTCAGGCCTATCGGTTCATCGATCCATGGAAGAAAGACTACATATCTAACTACTCAATGTTGTTGGAATAAATAATAATGTAGCCTATTGCCTGTCTTTGATTTTTGTTATATAGGTCTATGATAGGCCTAAAGAATGAGATAAAATTACCAGACATTTTTTTTTCCAAGAGAAAATTTTGAAGAACTTAAAGAAGGTCAAAAGACTCCTCAGAAGTCGGGAATGTTCATTCCGGCCATCTAGGAATCAAAGTTTTCCCGGTTGAGGACCCCCTTTCATTTTGGGTGTTTTTTTTTTTTTGTTTTTTTTTTTGGGGGGGGGGGTTGAAATATTTGAATCCCCCTCTTTTAAATCATGGATCAGTGCCTGAAAATTAACGCGTTTTAGGTCCACAATCATGTGTACATCAGCAAATTTATGGAGCCACCATTATTTATAGGAGTATCAATATACAGTACTACTAACCGTTTCAAACATGCACAGTAAGGTGATGTTTGCCATATAAGCCTACCTCTCACTTCTAGAAGTAAACTGAGGAGGACTAATGCTCTTTTGGAGTTCTTTTCAATTATTAAACTCTAACTTGCAGTGATTGCACCGGTTATCATCATGTGACTTTATAAAATTGAACAAAACAAACACAAAACTAACAACCGAAAATGCTCGAATAAGCGCCGTTGCGCTTATAAAATGTTTGGAGGCTCACAGTGCGGCGCTTATAAAAAAATATTGGCCGGCGCTTTCCATGCCCGTGCCCATGTTACCTATTTCACGTATTCCTGTATTTCAGCAGACCTATCGTAGGTCCTATGATCGTAAACAAACGTTTATAAAGAAATGCTTGTGTCTTCAATGTATTATTTATTTTAACACTGCATACATTGTATTTAAAACGCTTATTCAAGCATTTACGGTACAGTACAATAATAGGCCTTATTATAATAATTATAACAATAAAACCATATAGACTAAATCGACTTTTTATCTCCATATTGATTTATAATATCAATTATATTAGAACAGGCATTATTGAACGATTTTCAGTTCTACAGCTTCAAATAAAATGAAACAAGGATTGTGTTTATTCCTTTTCTACTACACTCTGGTCACAAGCCGTCTTTCGACACATTCTCAGCCTTTTGTTCTTCACTGACCATACCGCATGAATACCATATCACAACAAAATGTTCTCGTACTGTTTGGCTTAAAGAGCATAGGGGCCTATAACAAATCAAAACCCCCGTCCCTAATCCCTGATTTACATGATAATATCTCCAATAGTTACCTTAGTAGCAGTGTTGATATAAACATCCCGAATATACTATAAAAACGATCCAAATTGTGCTGTTTTCTGATAAAATAAGGAGCTCGACAATTGCCTTACGCGTTCTTCCACCTGCATTCCAAAGCCTATACAGGTGCTGCGACCAGGATATTGAATAAAAATGACATTTAGATCACAACACACATTACGACGGTGTTTTAATCACTATATCATACATTGGATGGCCAAACCATGCTTAGTTTAAGGAGTAGGATTAGTTAAGTATCATTTTTGTATTCTTATATGTTAAGCGCATAGAGGTCTATGTGATATGCGCTCTATAAGTCGACCATTATTATTATTATAGGATACCGGCTTATGTTTGAGTCTCAGTAGAAGGGAAATCAGATTTTCCGTCCTTGGGTAATTCATTAAGAGACAGTATATATATATATATATATATATATAAATTAGGCATCCATGTGATTGGGGCACGTATGTTCCGGTCCTATCATATGTAGTGAGACTATCACGAGAGACAGAAAATATACACGAGTTGTCGACCCATCAAAATTATCAAAATATTAGAAGTAATAAATATAATAAAGAAAATAATAGCAATAATAAAAATAATAATGGCGGCTATTTTAATACATAGTAATAGAAATGATATAATGATAAATCATGGTAAATAAAAAAAATGGTAAATAAAAAAAGCACTTAATAAAATTACCAGAAACGTGTCAAAATAATGACAGCTGTTTTTCACATAGTGTATTTTACATACCGTAGTGTATTTTATTAAGTGCTCTTTTCTAAAGGTTGTAGGTGTATATAATGAAGCAGGTGAATATGCAAAATATAATTGTACCTTTTTTGACAATAGCTCGGTTCTGTTGTTTAGTATTGATTATCTGTATACGACTAAAGGAAGTTTCTCGGTAATTACAGTGTTTGGTTTTTTTTTCGATACCTTCAGAAAAATGGGATAATCCAAGGGTAATTGGAAGGTATTCGGAACACTTTTTTTTCTCATTTATAATCATATCTATTGTAATTGTTTAGTCAATGAAGATGTGTTATTATTTGTTTAATAACAATTCTAGTTTCCATTAGTTTAATTCTGAAATGTGTAAATTATTATCATTTTAACGTAGGCCTACTGCAATTCTCCCCTATATTTTTAGTGGAAGTTTGTACTTAGGGGGGTTTTTGGGTCCCTCCGATGCAAGTTTTTTTTTTCTAGAGGGGATCCAAGATAATAATGCGATGATTTGAGCTATTTTTTTTTCGCATCACTTTTCTTACCAATATTTGTTTTTGTTATCATTCATTATTATCTGAATAAATATATTTAAAATAAAATATATAGGACAATGCTCTGTCAACAATGAACCATTTGATATTGTAGGGCGTGTTGCTTTCTTAAGATTTCTAAACGTGAGAGCACTGTGCTGTTTCTGTGTTTGAGGGTGATGCCTAATTGTGTTCTGTGTTACGGGTTTTCAACTACATATTTTGAGCTTGACGTATTTCGTGTCATTGCTTGAATGAACAATGGCTTTGTCGATGATAGAGGAGATGAGGCAATTTCCCTAAAGTGGGCATTAATCTATTTTCTGGCTACGCAAATTAAAGTTGCACTGCATTTAGAATTGCTACATCCTTAATTTTCTTCACCTCTGCCCCAACCATTGAGCTGAAGTGAGTGTGGACACTTCTTATACTTAGCCCCTCTCCCTCCCCATTCCCAAAATCTCAATGCCATTCCATGATCAATGACTCTAGCTACAGGGCTGGTCACGTCACACTAAGCAATATGTTTTATGTCCACTCTCGAATTGCGTGGTGGCATATACAAGACTTATTTATTTCAACAATGTTTGTTTAGTATCATTGATAATATTAAATAACCGACTTCCCACGGGTGAAATACTACTGTATAATGGTTGCAACAAGTATGATTGAAGCCTATGACAATCACTGTAGGCCTATATACTCGCGTATAAGACGAGGCTTGAAATAGCAAATTACGATCGAAAAAATAGAATAAACTTGTAGATATTTTAAATCATGTTCGTCTTATGTGCGGATTGTCCGTAACACGCGAACTTACTGCAATGAAGCTATTTATTGTTAGTAAGATTGAACGCAATTTTAAATACGGGGAAATAAGATTTTGACGAACAATTAAAAACTCGTACAGTAATATGGTAACATTTGGAAGATTAGCCTTGCATTTGGCTCCGTTTTTAGCCAGCTAATTGCAGTATCAGGCCCATAAAAGTAGGAATTCCGACCATGACACGGAAGGTCGTCTTATACCCCCACCAACCCCACCAACACACAATACAAAAATCGTTAAAAAAAATCTTCCCAAATTCTGGGGTCGTCTTATACGGGGAGTCGCCCTATACGCGAGTATATATGGTACCATTTTAGCACTACATTTTACAGTACATTAATCTTCAACAAACACCACACTATAAGACATTGAAAGAACAAGTCAACACGAGCACTTCTACAAATCCATTTTAATTCACTACGTACATAGACAACGAATATGCACTTCTAAAAGTGTCTTACTAACAGTTGGCAACCTGCAATTTATTTACATGCACCACTTTTCATGTGGCACTTTAGACATCCATAAAAAAATGAACTGTACTCCATTGTTCAATCTTCTTAATGCTTTTAACATTTTTTTTAAAACAGTAACATTGGTAATTGAATATTTTAATTTATTATAACAATAAATAGAAAAATGAAAAATTCATTAACAATAAAAATGAAATAATAATAGGTCTAATACTGTACCAATAAATAATAATAATGATGATAATAATAATAATAATAATATTAAGGACAACGTAGTGAAAGGCTACTAATGAAACAGGATTATGTAACGTAGACCTTTTTTTTAATAAAACATGAAATCAGTTTTAAACATATCAAAAATTTAGATTTTTTATGTATGTACAAACAATTTTTTTCTAATAGGCAGTTGAAAGCAATTAGCACATATTTAATGGTTCTCTCGCCTAGTCCCTAACCCTACACTTTAAAAAGGTCAGTATATTCACAACAGAGAATGCTGGTTGATAGATGCTTATTTCACATTTTACAAATTTAATCTTTCACATTTTAACAGTTTTTAAGTGATGAAGGAGAAAACTACTATTACTATTATTAAATAATGTTAAATAAAAAAATAATTTAACAACATCATTAGAATTTCTAGTCATATTTAGATGTGCATTACTTTATATATTGTTTGTGGCTTTCAAGTATTATTAGGAAAAGCTGTTACAATGAACGGCATTGCTGGGGTGTAGAAGCAGTGTGTGATGCTAATGGCTCCATCAGTTCCACTTATCTACTTTTACATATTGGTCCTCATCTGCTCAGTGGATTAATGCCATCTTTATTTCTTCTTTTTAGGGCGCCCTCTGTTGTCTGGTGTTCCATCAGCTTTACGTTTCTCACCCTTAGACTATGGAGAAATAAAAAAATCATAACTCCAGTTATTGGGTCAACAATTAATATAACACACTTCAGGCAAAAACAATAGATGCTTTTGAAGAATACTATCTCTTTTTGGAAGGCTAATGCTTTGTCTAGATTATCAAATTTGTATGCCGCCCATATATAGTAATGATGTGCCTATATATGGTCATGATGTGATGTCATGACCATATTTAGGCATGACACTATTGTTGTCTAGATAGGGCTACAATAGTAATGATAGTAATAAAACCAATATCATACCTTGGGTGTCCCTAGACTGCCCTTTGGTCTTCCTTTCTTCTTCTCCTGTTTCTCCCTTTCTTCAAGTTCTTGGTTTTCACGTTCAATCAGAGTAATCAAGGTGTTGCAGCGTCGTTGCAGCTCCTGTCAAAGGTCAATCAAAGGGCATAATATCATCATCATCTCTGTATCATTATCATATCACATCTTCTTAATGGTTTTCTGGGTATCCTTCCAGATTGTGTCAGTGACAGCTAGGGCAACAGTCTATGCTGAATGTAGTCATATTTAGGCAAAACTTTCTTAATACCTTGTTTAGAGAACACTCCAACCACCACAATGTTGATTTCAAATAAAAATAACATTAATTCTTCTCCAGTTAGCACACCAGTATATTTTAATTATTATTATTTTATTATTATTATGCCCTCTGTTCTCCTAAAATCTCCAAAAATAATATATATCTATACCTTCCTTAATTATATAAATTTAAAGCAATTATCAATCTCATTACTACACTGTTTACATTCACCAGTAATTTTTTTTTATATTTTTTCCTCTACATAAATGCTTTGGCAAATTAATTTTGCTAAATTAGAAAACAAAATTTTACTTGTTTTTGCTGCAAATCCTTTCATGATCTTAGAAAAAATAAGTTCGCTAAACAAGCAGAAGTCAAACATTTTCTTACCATAGCAGTTCGTGATTTAATAAACCAATCAAATCTAAACTGCGGAGCTTGACGTACTGCAGTTCGAAGTTCATCGTACACATTCTCCTTATCGAATCCCAGCTTGTGCAGCATACACACAAGAAATCGATCTTCTTCTTCAGTCCAATTCTTTCCTTTGTTCGTACCGTATGCAATGCGGAGCTGATAAAATGGAGCACGGTATCTGGCCATCTGTAAACAAAATGAAAAAAGTGGTAGTTAAAATTATCTACTTGTCCACTTACAATCTTTAGTTTTCACTTTGTATTTTTAGATCAATACTAGTTTACCTGCAAAGAGCCAGCCTCTGTTAGGCAGTTGGAAAATTGTATGGTACTCTGGGAGAATATTACCAACAGGGTCTTTTTTTCACAAGAAGGGTCTTAACATAGAAGATGCCAACAGCAATACCTGTTTTGTTATGTCACTCATATTCTTCATACAATTAACTTTCTTTCACTGTGGTTTAGGCTACAGACCATAATTATTGTAGGGATCGTGAACTAAAACCAGGGATACTCAGTACCCGCCAGACATTGACGATGCGATTCCATGGAATGCAAAACGACGATGCATGCACAATGAATTGCTTTTTTAACGATGATCTGCTCAGGATGCCATCAACAACCAGCAGATGGCGTCTCGTCATCAAGTGCCTAGTGGAGATGGGTTCGTTGGCTGACAGTAACACAAGGCAGTGTGTGCCGGTTTCATTGTGCTCTTGAGAAGTAAACAGTGAACTGATAAAATACCTTAGCATCCAGGGCCTTCTTGATGCTGATCTTGCGCTGAATCTTGGACTCTCCTCTCTCGATTTGTGCCAGAATACGATCAATATCTTGAAGTTCTCTGCAACGTTCCCAGAACACTGCCATGTACTCTTGTACCTGAAACAAGTTAGAATGATTATATGTTTGGTAAAAAGACACCTTGCTGACAAAGAAAATTACCACTACTAAATCAAAGCAATGATGATGTGATATAGTAAATAAGGTAAGGCCTTTACATTTTAATTACACACATAACATCATGGTCGTCAACATCGTGATCATCATTAACCTTGTCATTTACTGTTTCTTATAACTCCTGTGTGGACAAAATTAACTCTATTGAAAGAATTACTTCTGTGGGGATAGAATTATTTCTCATAAATTCTGTACTATACAGAAGTATGTATGATGCAGAATTCATTCTGCCAATAGTGCAATCACCTCTTCTGGTGTCTTGCCTTCGATTTCTCTTGATATACTCTCCAGATCATCCCTGCCATACTTTTCATTTGCCTTGATAAACTGATTGAAGTCTCGTTTTGACCAGTTGGTAAAACCCTATTAGAAAACAAAACATTAATTTTGATAAAATATTATTCAGGGATTAAAATCATCAACAATACACAGTAGGCTTAGTAAAGCTTAGTAAAGCAAGCATACTATACCCATGGAATATCCAGCGTGGGATTCACACCGATAAAATAAATGACCAATGACTAATAGAATGTACTCTTGAAGTTTGGAAACCACATTATCATTAACATTCAAAACACAAAATATTTATGATTAACCTAAAATATTTAAGGCATTTGGCTGGTGCATGTATAATTTTAGAATTGATATTGCTATAGTTTTACCTGCTCTAGCAACTTCTCCTTTTCTTCCAGCTCTTCCTCTGTTAGTGGTTCTGCTTCATCAATCTTCCTCTGTTCTTCCTTACGAACCTTCTGTGCATCCGGTATCTCCGGATTCAGTGGCACCTACAGAAAATGATATTCAAATTAATCATCTGACAACTATAATTTGTAAAACATGGATGTATGCAGTGGTAAAATAAGTACTCTCTTCTCTTTGCACATCTAATTCGCAGCAGTGATAAAGGAATGAGAATGAATATATGGTAGTAGACTCAACATGCAATACTCTGAGATGGATGATTCTATTATCTTTACAGGGTGTTCTATTTAAAGGGAAAATGGCTCCTTAATGCTTGATAAACTTAAGTCCAATTATCAATGGTAAGACTCTTAATTGCCATCAAAACAAGCCATGAAACTTGTATGATTTAATGGAAACACAACACAACCAGGGGCGGATCCAGAGATGTCCGAAAGGGCGGGAGGCGATTGAGACAACGCTACACTATGGGGTCTGCAGGCATGACCTCGCGAAATGTTTTGGGCTATCAGTTATTTTTGTTTTCTTCTTTCTTTCTTCCTTTTCATAAAATAAACTCTGTAAACAAAAGTTAATTATCAAAATTAGGAAGTCGAGTTTACTGGTCGTTGAAACAAATCACAGATCTTGTAGGATTTGAACCCAAGACCATTGGATGGTGAGCTTCTCAAACACCTAGCTAGATTTCCATTTCATATTACAATACAGAATATGTTTTAATTACCTTGTAGCCTATGGATTTCCGGAAGTAGTGAATCTCAGAGTCAAGGAGTTCAAAAAGCCTTGGCGGGAAAAACTGGAAGTCTTGTACGTTTGGTTGTTTTGGGGGTCTTGGTGCCTAGATGAACACACAAAGTTACTGTCAATATTCATTGATAAAACATTTCATAGACAGAATCTATAATACAGGGTGGTGGTAGAAATAATCTTTGAATCATTATTACATATTTCAACAATACTGTTTATAAAGAAAATAGATTTTATAACAATAATCTGATTAGTACCTTTGGCGCTTTTGGCTCGCTGACACGTAATGCTTCCCTAAAGTAGGCATCCACCGCGTAGTTCGCTTTACGCTCACGCTTCGGTGGCTCGATCCAGTGGATGCCGGTCGTTGACTTCTGTTTACCCTTGTAATCTTCACCTTCAAATGAGTAGATACTGGTGCTCGTCTGCTGTTCCTCGAGACTGAAGTTACGAAGGGCGCTCTCACCAAGATCATCAAGTTTTTTGCTTAACTCCTTAGTCTAGATAAATACGAAAAAAGTAAATTTAATCAATCTTGAAAAAAATAAACATCTCAACTACACCATTACTCTGACGTATAACTAATACAATTGGGTGTTATTGTATGTATTAATTGGATTAGGACAATAAAATCCAATCAGAATTGGTTTTAAAACTGGTGTGACATTAGCCACTGCCAATAATTTAATGAATATGTTCCACTTACTTTAGTCTCTCCTTTCTGAAGGATAGCATCAATATCAAGATCGGTAATTGTGCTTTCTTTTCCAGAGAAAATAAAATTAGCGCCGTGTCGAATCATATTCAACGCCTCATCTTTGCTCATCTTCACGTGGGAGTCGACTAAGCGCCCCTGTTGGATTACGATACCATCCAGACGAAGCTTCATCTCAGCACGCTCAATGATACGCTCTTCTACGGTATTCTCGGTGATAAATCTAAACACATGCACCTGTTTCTTTTGTCCAATACGATGCGCACGATCCTGGGAGAGACGAAGATAGGATCAACATTTAATATTATATATTATTTTTACTGACTTTTAAAATTCAAAACCCACACATATTAAACTTATATTTTTCTCTGGAGCAAACACGGCAGCAAAAGGCGTTTTGAAATCACAGCTCACTTAGATAAGCTGACAACCTAAACAAATGAACAAAAAACAAGCTAGTAAGATAATAAACAGATGTTAAACTATTAGAATGTTTATGTAATGACATGTTATCTAAGAAATTACAATGCATAATGTCTGATGCTACCCACCCAGTCCATGATGCTATTACTCTCAGTAAATCTGGTAGATTAATTCACCCTAAAGTTAAGACTAACCAGTTTAACAATTCGTTCATTCCAATACTAGTCAGACATTTTTATATGCAGTTCAATAGATAGTTTATCTTGCCTTTCCATCACAACTCAGTAATCCTTGCAATGTATTTTTTAAATTTAAGCAATTTCTGTTGTGCAACTTGTATATATTTTAATTATCTTTCTATATTTTTTTTTTACTAATATGAGTGTATTTAAGGATCCATATCTTGTGGCTGTATTTATACCGTTGTGACAATAAAGTTTTATCATATCGTATCGAATCAAACCCAAATTGGAGTGAAATTAAATTTTATAATATATAAGAAAATGAACAAATAATGAAATAATTACCATAGCTTGCAAATCTACTTGTACTTAAATTGGAAATCATCATTACCACCAGGGGCTGGATTCGCAAAACAAAGTCTAAAATAGTGTTGCCTCAGTTATATATATATATATATATAATGTAAAAGTTAATAATTATGAATAGCCAAAGAAAGATTTTCTCAGGAATAAACTCGGCACCACAAGGTGTTTTGAAATCGCAGCTCACTCAGATAAGCTGACCCCAAATTTGAGTGAAGTTAAATTTTATAATACATAAATAAAGTTAAATAATGAAATAATTACCATAGCTTGCAAATCTACTTGTGGATTCCAGTCACTGTCGTACAATATGCAAATGTCCGCTGTAGCCAAGTTGATTCCAAGGCCACCGGCTCTGGTACTCAACAAGAACAGGAACTTCTCACTATCCGGACTGTTGAACTCATTAATACTTGCCTGAAAGAAATAATTGCAAAAATATTAACAATAACATACAACACGTACAGCTATAATATCGGCGCTGGTTTGAATGGCAAGCTCGTCTATGGTTCTAGTGGTGGAACAAGTCTTCTCATAGGCCTAGGGTACATAACTTGGCTTATCCAGTACATTTTTCAAGACAATTATTACCCCGGTGTACTGGTTCATTTAGCCCCTGCTGTGGACAGATGACCGTAGCTGGTACCGGTTTACCAGGTAGCTCAGACACGAAGAGACCCTTAGGAGAGAAGCAAGTTACTGTATGAGCTAGTCCACACCTCAAGCTATTTGAGACCGTTTCGGTGTAAAGCGCTATATAAATCTAATAACGTTACATTACATTGTTTTTGATATTGGAAGTGCTAACCTCCCAATTCCATGATTCTGGGTTCAAATCCTTAAATTTTAAATTTGTCAGACTTCAAAATGTTTGATAAGACTTTGAAATGCATGCTTACTGTTCTTTCTTCATGAGGCGTTTGACCGTCCAGTCGGCAATACTTAAATCCTTTCCACGAGCAGTAATCTTCCAGGATGTCTAATACACGGGTCATCTGGCTAAAAATCAGGACACGTGAACCTAGAAATAATGACAATACACAAGTTGATAAAAAACATTCAAAAAGCACTAAATGATGTCAAAGGTAAAGTTCAAAGTTCATTATCTGCATCAATGCCCAACAAACAGATGTTTATCTCTCAGACATGCTTGATCAGACTTTGACTGATAGAGCATGAATTGAACTCAGGAAACAGGAACTGGAAGAGGTACCACCAAGGCATCACTAGCTAGAGCCTCACTCTGCTAGATTAACTAGATTTACTACTCTGCCAGCTAAGCCTTACTCCACTAGAGACTCTGACAGATATTAGCTAGGCCCACTCTGTTAGCTTTAGCTAGTGGCACTACAGTAACTACAGCTGCCTTCAGCTCCACCCTGCTAACATAGCTAGTCCCACTGGCTAGCTACAGCCCCAACTTGCCCTAGCTCCACTCAGATACAGCTCCACTCTATTAGCTACAGCTCCGACTCCTAACTATAGCCTAGACAAATGATGAGTGATAATTTTTGCTCTATTATACAAGAAGTACGCAAGTCATGTTTACCTTGTTGTTTCAGCCTTGTTAATAACTTATCCAGTACAACCATCTTACCACTGTTGTCAACAAGATGCTGATCAGTGGTGTAGGGAGGGCCGGGCTCTGCACCGTCAAATAAGTATGGATGGTTACTACATTTACGCAAATGCATAAGGATGTTCATTAGACGGATCTTCTCGGTTTTACCGGCGCCATTTACAACATCGATGTCCTTCATTAGAATCTTTGTATACCTGAAATCAAAAATTCCAACTCCATGTTGTTACAGTATTAACTAGAGCATTTAGTCCATAGTGCATACCTCTGCCCTGTGTCTGAATATCAACAATAAGCATGTTGTGTATGATGAGCAAAAACTGCAGCATACCTCCAAAAAAAACAATGGAATCGCCAATCGTATTCAGGTACATTATTTTCATGAGTGCTGCCTGAATATGACTGGCGATTCCGTTATTTTCTTTTATGCCTGCAGGTACATAATTGACTTTTCTTTCAAAAATTGAATGGTAATGGTATCTTTCCACTAAATTTTATGTATAATGATCCATTCATTAGTTCTTGTGTAATAAGAATGCAGTAACCATGATGATGATAGTTCTAATAAAATACTAATAATAAGTAACAATAATAATGTTAGTAAGTTATTTTGTATCTGTACGGTAGTGTATATACATTTTCTAATACAGCACATTTTCTTCGTTGTTAAGTAATCAAGTAATGGAATTGAGAATAATTTTTTTTTTAATTGTTAAATATCATTTTATAATTTCAAGACATTTTATGATTAACTTAGGAATGTTTTATATAACATTTTTCAGAAGTTTATGTTATATCTACTTATGTTTTGGAAGGGCTCCCACTCGACAGTAAATTGAACCATGTTTTTTGCAGTCCCCTGTCCCTCATATTTCAATCTAATCTTTTCCTTACTGCAACTGTTTTTGCCAAATATTATGTATTGAGACAAATAAATGAAATTAAAAACATAAATATTGACATAACAATAAATGACCTCACCATTCTCTCTGCATTTTACTCAGACCAACGTAAATCTTCACCTCCTTCTTTGGAAGTAGAGCTTTCTCTACATCACTCTTTAAACGTCGTAGCAAGAAAGGACGCAGTACCTAAAGATGGACACAAGAATAAATCTTATTCAATAGTTTATCCAATCCTAAGAATTTTTACTTAGATCAGCAAATATTTCTGTAGAAAAGTAATGAATTCTTTGTATATTTTATGTTGGAATAACATTTAATTGACCGCAAAAAATTCCTAACCAAAATAGAAAGCACAATAACAAGAATGTAAGTAGCTAAGAAAAAGACCAAAAAATTATTTTTTTAGGCAGTAGCTAAATTTTTACACCAGTCTTCAACAAATTGTATGTTTACTGTATGTATGAATTGAATTAGGGCAATATCACCCCATTAGAATTAGTTTCAGACTAGTTTAACAATAGCCAAAGTCTTTTTAAAATGTGGTCTAAAGAGCTGTAACCACATACATTGTGAAGTCTCTCAACCAGCTGCTTGTCATCCAGACATTGGCTAGTGCTGAACCACGAGTCAAAATCATCGGATGAATTGAAGACGTCAGGGAGCAGGAAGTTCAGAAGCGCCCATAGCTCGTGAAGGTTATTCTGCAGTGGTGTGCCGGTCAACAGCAGACGATTTGTTGATTTGAATTCACGAACAATTTCTGACAACTGCAAAGAAAAATGTTAGTTATGAGAACGCGATAACAACTTTTTACAGTTCTAGCTCAAAATGCATGCCTCATACCACTTGAAGGATGGAAATTACAATAAAGTTACCATATTTACTCGAATAAATGCCCCAGGACCCTTATTGTTGAGAAAAGTTTTTGTTGCGGCATTTATTCAAGAGAGGCCATAATTTTTTTGGGTGTAAAATGAATACCTATATACTCAAATAAACACCCCTTAATTTCAATGTAAATGTGGAAATACAACACATACCGTAGTTCCTCGGGTATAATCCCAATCCTGACTTTACGCCCAACTCCGCGTACAGGCATTTCCCCGGGCAAAGTCCCAGGGTATAATTTAGGTGAGTAGGCCTTGCCTAGGTATAGGCCCAGGTCGGAAAATTTAACAAATGCTCACAAAATATAAAGGATTTGGCTCTGAATTCGGCAGACCTGAAACTCTTCCAATTGATTAGACCAGACATTGGTCGTCGTAAGGTTGAATACAAAGCCCATTCTTGTAAATTCTTGTTGTTTACTCAGTACTGTCGCTAAAATAAACAACCTCGCTAGCTGCGGCTAAAAATAGGCAACACTGCGGTCCGTCCCTGAAGAGACACGCACAGTAGGCTGATAGGATTGTTAATTCACAGCGTGAAGACTTACGTGTTCCACAACAGTGGCTAAAAATAGACAACACCACGGTCCGTCTCTCAAGAGACCCACTCAGCGGGCTGATCGGATCATTTATTCACAGCATGAACACTCACATGTTCCACACAGAGATTCTCGCTGCTAAAAATAACTTGTTACATCATGCATTACAAGTGGGCGGTCTCCACATGCAATGGGTGATTGGTTGGATTGGTTGTTGCTGGGCAAAAAATAACCTACGACGTCAAGAAAGTTTAGGCAAAGGCTGGCCTAGCTCGAGGTAAGGCCAAGATATGTCCTCTCTAGCTAGGCGCTTGGCCCAGGCTTAGGCCTACTAATTAGAGTGTTCCCTTCCCTTTGATGTTCGAGTAACTCTGATTTTTTTTCACTGGAATATGGTTTAGGATAGGTCACTGAATAGTAGGGCAGTTGTTTTAATGCTTCTGCTACCTTGCAAACCGATCGTCATTTTCGTTATTTTCATGCACACAGGAATACCTGGGTATAATCCCACCCCCAAAATAGGGCCAATTTCGCGTTCATGGGGGAGGGGGTATGTGATTATACCCAAAGAACTACGGTAATTACTGCCAAAATGTGTTATTGCATAAAAACTTATTGATCTCAACCAGGTTAGAAAAAATGTAATTTTGTAATTAATGAATGTGTTGAGACGAGGGAGGCGTTTATTTCAAATGAATACGGTATTTGAATCAGCAACCTCAACTTACCTTTGACTTTTCGTTTTTAATTCTGTGTGCTTCGTCTATAACGAGATAACGCCAGTTAAATTTTTTGAAGACTGATTTCTCTCGGATAGTCATCTCATATGAGGTAACACACACATCCCATTCACCGGGCATCATGACGTCTCGTATAAAAGTTTGCTACAAATTTAATAAGGCAAAATTCACATAAACCTTTGAAACACACGTTCTACAACATATTCTATAGTCAATAAGCAAATCTTTAACTACATACAAATCTAGATACATTATTGTTCATCATGTTGAATGTAAACAAATTGTTATAATTTCTTAAAATATAATTTTCAAAATACAATAAAGTCTTATATGTTCTATTGTTAACTGAAATACAGCAGTGACAAGTATCAAGTTTCCAATAAATATGAGTATGTAACATTGACTAAACCTGGGCATAAAAACAAAAGAATACAATAATCTGTCAGTCTCAAAATTGTTTGATCAAACTATCCCTGACATGGCATCAAGCTAAAATTAAAATATTCACACGTCGGTTAATGTCTGTTTGACAATGTTCTACTTAATAATACGTCTAATCAAGCATTGTTGAGGCCGGCAGAAAAAAATCTGACAGACATACATAATCTCTTTTAACACACAACTTTTAATCGAACAATATCTGAGACTCAGGTATCTGATATTGTACAAATTATTTCTTATGTTTCTTAAAAAAATACACACCCTGGTCTCTGCATCCCCAATTAGACAGACACTTCGTAGGGATGGACACCACCGCTCGATCTCTGCCATCCAATTGGCCAATGTTGATTTTGGAACGATGATAAGATGAGGACTAGGAATGTTGCGGTAGTGCTTCATGTAGCCAAGAAGAGAGATGGTTTGCAAGGTCTTACCGAGACCCATCTCATCGGCGAGGATGCCGTTGATTCCATTTTCGTAGAGCGACACCATCCAGTTGAGACCGCGGATCTGATAGTCTCGCATCTCACCTGACTTGATGTAGCTGGGGTTTTTCTCGAACTGTGTGATTACATTGGTCGCTTTGCGTGCTTCCGTCAGCAACTCCTCGTCTTCCTCTTGTTCGGTCATTCGATGACGATGGCTAGAATGTTCAAGGTTAAAGGTTATGCATTTATACGACACAAAATACAAGGGTCTCTAATTGGAAAAACAAGAAAAGAAAAACTCCAAGCCAGCACTTTAATCGCAGTAAAAAGGAGACACAGAACACAGTAATAGTGTGACAGAAAGAAATTTGATTTGACAAAAACATGTGACATGCCTAAATATTGGCATGATGACATCACATCATGACCATATATAGACACATCATGACTATATATGGGCACATCATGACTATATATGGGCATACACCAAAATTTGAGCGTGGACAAGGCTAGGTTATTCACAAGTTACCGAACGTGATCTAGATCACCATACTCACTCTCCAACTGATGATAATTTAGCTCTGTCATCTTTTTTTGAGCGAGGGCGCCCTGGCTTCATTTTTAAAGGACTTGTGGGTGATTTCATGGAGTTTGTGTTGCTCATGAAATGCGTGAAGATCTCTGTCTGCTGCAGCAGGAAATCAAACCGAGATGCTCGATCTCTTTCCTAAAATATACATAAATATAGGAATATTAACTGGTCCTTATGTTAAAATAATATGTGAGAAATAGAATAGAAATTGTTAGCTGTGAATTATATTATCTATTTTTGTGGGAATACCTTGAAACTAACTCAAATTTGTGCAGAAATTTGAACCTACAGTACCATTTTTGTTCACTTGATTTGGTAAATAAACATATTTTTTACTTGAATTGAATTAAAAAAAATGAATTGCACATAGGCCTAAACAATTTTTAAGTAAGTGAACAAATAATTTAAACTTTAGCTTTGCTGTTTTACAGTAGTCAATATACTATATTTCACATATTAAATATACAAAAATACATACCACTTTGGCTTCATATTCCTGACCATCTGGCTTTTCCTTTGCCCCTGGTGGTGTTTTCAGCTTCAGTGTCTTCAGGAAAAAACAAAAAAGATAATGTCAAACTGCAACAATCTCTCATAAATGTAGACACATACAATACAAAAGCACCATAAGAAACTAGCTCAAAAATGCATGGAAAATCGCTAGCTAGGAAATATTGGTGTGCAGAATACTGCATAAATATACTAAGTTCGCCGTGGCTAGCGATATGTTAACGTATCTTAATTTCATTTAGGCCTAAAAAAACTTTACGTCGGCGATTGCCGAATGCTGGCGCTAGTTTTGAGGGCTGCGGTATATTAAGTTTAGGTCAAGGCCAAATTTTCATGAAAATCTGTGTGGAAATCAGCCCTTATTTTCCGAAATGCATGGATGGACGAATTTCTAGGCCTAGGCCTAATTTCTGAGCGGACGATGTAGGCCTATTCCCCGGACCCCGTACAGTCTGGCACTCCTGCTGCTGCATAGAGACTTGCTGAGTCTCTTGTTGACAGACGATTGCTGCAACAAGAGACAATTCAACAACAAACTAGGCTAGGCCTAGAGTAGTAGTACTAGGCTAGGCCTAGCCTAGGCTAGGCCTAGTAGCAAATGTCAGACTGAACCGAACCGAACAAAACTTAATACTACTACGGACCTACTATGCTACGGTACATACACACAATTCAAGCCAATGTTTTATTGAGACCTAGGCCTCTGGGTGTCTGTAGTGCTGCTTGCAACCCTAGACCACTATGTCTAGTTTAGGCTCGAACCTACATTATAGGAAATGTAGGCTTAGGCTACACCAACCAAGGAAGCGTACGCAGTAGCTAGGCTCCTCTTGGTCATCTTGGATGCTTTCCATTCAACAACCGGCGGGTCATCAGTGCAGTGAGGGTAAAATAAAATCAGCATCTAACATCTAACAGCTCTCTGATAAATAATAAAATAATAATGTTGTAAATCACATAAATTACACTTACAGGCTCCTGTACAATGGTTGCAGGCTTTGGTGGACTTTCCACGTCCGACATTTTTATCAGAAGTTTTTTATAGCCTACACAACAAAGATTTCAGAATCGCACCGGACACACAAAAGATGTAGCGGCGAATTACAAATAACCTTTGACCTACTCCAGACGTTGATAAATTTGTTTTAACAATTAATACTTTATTGTATTTTTTAAAGAAATTAATTTCATTTAATAATAGCATACCGTCAGATAATCATTATTCATCCTAAGCTATTACTCTACTTTACCACTTGTTTCATAAATATAATAAGTCTAAGTGAGTGAATGGACCATGTAAAAGCCTAAATAATCCGCGCGCAAAAGGATAATCCTACAGAGGGCGGGATTTTGATTCAATCAATAATACAGTTTGTCAGACAGTTAATAGCTCATGGACTGTGGTATACAAAAAGTATTTTTTGTTTAATCATTATCAGTAATTTTCTTGCATTTGATATGAATAAGTTTCTCATCCAGGCCTACGATGCATACAATACATTAAACATAACTTTGATTGACTTCAAGTTTGCCAACTGTCCAAAACCGGAACACTATTTAAAAAAAAATTTAAAAAAATCCAAAAAAAATTCGTGTACAAAATAAAAGAATAAACTGCAAATAGGCACGTATCATACCAATGTATCCATAAATCACTTCAACAATGACTTATTTTAGGCAAATAGCCCTCTACACAATTCACGTATAAATGTTCAACTCATGTACCCCCCTAGGCCTATAAATGTATATAGCCCTTATGGTTTTTTAATCTTTTACATCGTTATGTATTATAATATTTATAATAATGTGCCCGAATTTCCGTGAGGACAAATAGGGCCTACATTCCGAATCGGTAATCGTCTAACGAAATTAGAATTAAAAACACCGGGAGACAAGGTGAAAATATCCATCTTTGAAAAATCTTTCCCCACCCCTTGACAATGCATCCTCTGAAAGTGCCTAAAATTCTTTGCACGCATTTCTTGTTACTGTAGGCCGATTTTCTCTATAAATTGCACATTTCAGGGAGTTTTCATCAATTCCGACGAAATTAGAATTAAAAACACAAAAATATTTTGCCCGCTTCGCGCGCATTTTTTAGGGATTTTTTAGGTTTATCCTTTTAAGTTATTTAAACACATAATAGTCCCAAACTCAAGAAAGACAAATTTAAGACAGATCGTTTTAACCTAAAAGAAGGACCTCAACGTGTATTGATGGTGAAAGATTATGTTTGTAATAAATAAAACCACGATGAAAATGCTTCTACCGTTTAGTTTCAAACACACGTGTATGGCCTATATTATAAATAAGATATAAGCCCTATGTCGTATTGTTTTCTATATGGGGAGTGGGGTGGGTATGGTAAATTACTAACCGGGAAAATAAATACCCACTCTGACCCAAGACCCCTGTTACGCGCCTGGTGTTAGCGCCAATGTGTACCCTTGTGCGGACCGTGGGGATGTGCCCCCTCTGAAGCTGGAAACCTTGTTTTTGCAAAATAAATTGATGCAATTTGCTATTATAGGCCTAATCAATAAATTCCTCATAAACCGATATAACCTTAAACATTCTTGGAATTGACATAACATTACTGTCGTAGTACACACCTTTCAGTGTGAAATGTGGCTCTCTTTGCAAGCACATCTAACATCTAAGGAAATAAGAGCTTAGATTTGTACCAGATAAAATAATTTTGTGATCAACATTAATACATTATGCTAATTTTCATTGTAAGCGCATAAGGCAGTGCAAATTATTTCTGTGACAGTCTTTTGAAGTGTGTAAAGCTCCATTTTATCCCATACATAGTCAAAATATTGGGGGGGGGGGATGATTCAATGGACCCCTTGTCAAATATTGGGGGGGGATATATCCCCCATACCCCGGGATCTACGCCTATGATCTTACCGGTAACAAATCAAATGTTTACAAACTTGTTTGTGGGACAGGGCTACGTATCTTTGGCCCCACCTTTTGAATAATAATTGATTGATTGGTCAGTTGTTAAGTATGATAGCTAGCTGTAGATTTATATGTGTTGGTTGTTCTTCATAGTCATTTTTCTGGAAACACAGCATATAAGAAAGCTCAAGTCTTCTGCTCAATGTAAATTCCCATACAAAAATTTTCTATAGAATTCTATTAAAAAAATTCTATAGATTTTCTATATAGTATTCTATAGATTATCTATAGAAAATTTTATATAAATTCTATAGAATATTTCAAACAAATTCTATAGAAAATATATAA